>NW_007378331.1:57337-86003 GCF_000475195.1 Diaphorina citri | reverse complement strand
GGAAGAGCGTCTAACTCCCCCCCTCTAACCCCCTCCCCTCCTTCCACTTGGATTATATTCCGGAAATATTTTTACACCCCGAGCGGAGGGCAATAAACCTGAATGTGTTATAACGACATATTTATAGTACAGGAGCTTAGTGTTTAATGCAGGCGAGAGATTTTCTCAAGCTCTCCCTCTCCTAACCTGTACAGTATACAGAATGGGCGTGGTGTTCTCCAAGCCTCTAGAACGCCATCTGTTTTTGAACCACACTGTAAACTTTTTTTCATTCCACAGAAATCCTTTATTCCACAGAAATCCTTTGATCTCACCTAGGTACGTAAGTACGTATACTTCGACATCTAACGAAGTGTAAACGCTGGCCTCGTTAGTTTGGATGGTGTGCAGGCCTGCCATTTAAGAGCAAGGTCCCGGGTTCGATTCCTGCCCGGGGCGAATTTTATCCTAAAGTATTGTGTACTTTAGCCTAAAGTATTGTGTACTTTATCCTAAATGGGAAGTATTGTGTCTCTTCTCGCCCATCTGATGAGAGGCATACTACGGGATGGGCATGCTATGACACAGACCACATGCGTCTAACGCAGCAGTTGTTTCATTGCTACGAAATAAAAACGGCGGTGAAACACTCATCTTTTAAAACTAAATAATAATAATAATAATAATAATAAGGTCTGTTCTCAGAATGGCTGGCTTTCTCCTATCCTGTCTTCCTTCTCTCTTCACTGTCGGGACGATAAGTCCTCAGCAGTGAGAGTTCCCTCTATCAAACCTTTGAAAAGTTGTAAACGCACCTTTATAAAGATTTGTACCTATATTACGTATCCCCTCCCTCCTTCTATAAATGAACCTACACACCCATTACCTTCCCAGACAACTTTATTCAGCCCCAAACTCAAATTCTGTTTAAACTTTATTCTCCTCCCGGAAAAAAAAAAGTTTTGGAAAACAATAGCTAAATGTATTGTTGAAAACAAAATTCAATGCTTAGCCTCCAGGCTTTTCTGGAAATATTTTGTACGAAATATACGAGTATTTACACGACTTTCATCCGATTTGATTCCGCCTATTTTATTTTTTTATTCCATTTTCCGGCTCCACGGTTCCATTTGACTTTTCAGCTTTTCACTGATAAACCGATAATCTTGATTAATTCGATTATCGGTTTGGTGAGTTTAAGCTGAAATACCCTATAGCGAATTGGCATTTTTATTATTATTTTTTATTTATTCATTTATTATTATTTTTTTTTTTTTTGTAAAATTCTAAATTTTTGTTTCATTTATTTTATTATTATTAATATTATTTTATTTTTTATTTTTATTATTATTTTTTTTTTTTAAAAACCTGACTTTTTACATTTTCCTCTACAATTTTACAATTTCCGTTTAGTGTTAACCTAGGACGGCCTAGGTCTTGAACTGAACTACTTTAATTACCTACCAAGGTCAGCTCCCATGGCGTAGTGATCACTGCGCTCGCCTTGCACGCGGGAGACCCGGGTTCGATTCCCGGCGGGGTCAAGAAATTTGTATCATGCAAATGATTGATCCCGTGACTGGCTGTTGCGGGGCCCACTCAGCCTCGTGAGGAAAATGAGTAGCTATGACATGTAAATGCGCATAGCGACCGGTGCCAGCATGGTAGGTAAACATTGGTAGGATTATTGAGATATGTATTGGGAAAAATCCTACAATTCTGCAGTGAGCACCAAAGTTGTGACATAATAACACAAAAAAATTGCATAAAATTAACTTGTGACAAGCATGAGGCACATATCTACCTACTCTTTGAAAAATTTCGCCTGCGGCGCTGAAAATCTCAAGTTCGAATGGCCCAAATTGAAACGTTGTAGCCCAAATTTTAAAAAATTCGCCTGCGGCGCCCTAATTCGATTTGCGCTGTTTGAAGTTCATTGAGAAAAAGGTTCAAAATGTGTAGAAGTATTGCGCCAAAAATTAAAAAAAAACACACAAATTTCAGGAACATGATTTTTGAAAAATTTCGCCTGCGGCACAGAAGATTTGAAATTTGATTGGACTGTGTTCCTGAAAGCTTGTACCCATTCATTAAAAAAAAAAAAAGGGTGTTCTAAATCCATTATGGAGAAGGAATGTTTTAATTGACGGGGTGTCCGTAAAAAAAAAAAAAAAGTAATTTTCTGTACTGTAACAGCTGATGTGTCTAAGAAAGGATTATTTCATAAAGAGGGAATTTTTCGAGCTAAGCAGATGACTTTCTTAGTTTTACGTCAAAGATCTTTCGTTTATGTAAATTGTAATCCTCATGACTGGAGGGGAAATGGGATCAAACGGGAATTTTTCACCGCGGGAGTTGCTATCAAGAATCCTCTTCCCTTGAATGTATCCGCTGGGTAGATATAGGCATTATGTTATAAATTTTTGTTGTATAATTGTCATGCTTGTTTAATGAGATGCTGTGTTTCTCTCCTCTCACCTCTCTTTCTCTCCTCTCTTCTCTCTCTCTCTCTCTTTTTCTCTCTCTCTCTCTCTCTCTCTCTCTCTCTCTCTCTCTCTCTCTCTCTCTCTCTCTCTCTCTCTCTGCCCTTTCTCTCGTTACCTCTCTTTTTTTTCCTTCCTTCTCATTCTCCGGTTTGCTTTCAGTAAAATTAATGGCAAGAAATATTAGTGTTGTTTTACAGCAAGAAGTTACCACCACATTCCAACACTTCACATTTACCTAACTTATACCTTTCCCAGGTTAACCCTTCGCGTCCTGTGGTGGGACTTTGTTTTTTGATATAGGGAACTGTAACTGCTAAGGTCTTATCACCCCGAAAGCGAAGAGAGAAGGAAGGGGAGGACCTCAGCTGTTACAGTTCCTTCTATCAAACTTGCACATGGGGAATAAAACAGTTTTTGGACTTTCAGGGTTAAACGATAACTGAACTACAAAGGGGGAATACTGTGTTTTCTTCTAATCGTAGGTTCGGTATCCTATAATTTTATAACATCAGGTGATACCTAGCTATACAGAACATTCACTTTGAATCTGAAACGACCGGCGGCCTTAGGAAAAATTCTACTGACCAAACAATCTTCTCAACCACTGAACTACATTAGAAGAAGGTGAGCCCAAGTCGAAAAATGAACACAAAAGAGACTTTCATAGGTAAATCTGACTTAAAGGGAAATTTGAGAAATTTGGCCCACAACTTTTCCTTATAATTGAGACCCAACTCTATAGGGGACACGAGACAGTACACAGATCACAGATACCTATGTATGCTAAAAATTCAAAGTTGAAATTTGAAAGTAATAAAATACCCCAGTACCCAGTGCTTAAGGGACTATGTGACTATAATAATAGTTCTGTTACCTGCAGACTAATTTAAACTTGTATAGGTATCATGAGCTATTTCTCAGAAATCCCAGGGACTACGAGGTATAATATGAAATGAATATAGGTACACCTACATACCCTCCTATACTATAGGGTATGTAGGTGTCTATTCATTAAGTCTATGATTTATTATTAATCCAAACAGATGCTAAGCCACTAAAACTACACATATTTTTTAAACTTGAAATTTATTAAAATTATCAAAATTTTGTTAACCCTCAATTGGTGAGTTTTTTCTGACTTCAGGGTGGGTCTGTCAGACCCTAACCCTAGCTAATTCTATGTACCTACCTATATAAATAAATTATGAAAAATCGAGAAATAAATATCGATTGGATAGGATCTAACAGCCTCACAGACCAGACCTCACCAATCAAGGGTTAAATTTTTTTAACCCTTCTACTTCTACCGACCTTCAACGCCATTTACGGCCTGCCCAGTCCAGGCCTCATTACCTACCTTACCGTGTGTGAGGGGCCTAAAATACAAAATGATCTCTAAGGGTTAAGCCCGGCAAATTCTCTGGAGACTTCTATCTATAATACAGGTATTTACCTAGATATTATACGTACCTACTCCTAGATCCTCGAATGTACCTATAGATTTATGCATGTATGCAAGTAGTTTTAGTTTTGCCTTGCTCCTTGTTAGTCAGAGACAGCTTAAGCTTTACCCCTTCCAGCTAGGGATTAGAACCTTATCCTTGCCCTATTTTTTAAGCTCTAAAAATAGGGAGGGAAGGATGGGAAGAGATAAAGGGAAAGAATGGGGTATAGGAGGAAAGAATTGGGAGAGATAAGGATGAGAGATGGGAGATTTTTTTATAGGTAGGTACCTACCTACTCTCAAGAAGAACTATGTTCGATAGAGGGAACTGTAACTGCTAAGGTCTTATCGTCCCGGAAGCAAAGAGAGAAGGAAGACAGGATAGGAGAAAGCAAGCCGTTCCGAGAACGTACCTTATCTGTTTAAGATAAAATCCGCTCCGGGCAGGAATCGAACCCGCGGCCTAGCGCTTACAAGGTAGAAGCGCTACCCTCCAACTTATTTAGATCATCCACATCTATCACCTGTATCTACGAGGGTAACACGTCTGCCTTGTAAGCAATAGCTTGCGGGTTCGATTCCCGCCCGGGTGAATTTTATCCTGAACGGATAGAGGTTCGTTCTTGAGACGGCTGGCTTTCTCCTATCCTGTATTTCTTCTATCTTCTCTTTCGGGACGATAAGACCTTAGCAGTTACAGTTCCCTTTGTCGAACATCTTGAAAAAAAAAACTATAGCTACGGGGCCATAAAATAAATAATAGAAAGTAAAAAATTGGACCGATTGCAATACTTTCTCATTACCTAGGTTCCCTATAAGGGTAATAGAAAGTAAAAAAAGTAAAGTGCAAGCGGTCTTTGAAAGAAATATCAAAGATCATTTTTCCTCTCCTCTCTCTCTCTCTCTCTCTCTCTCTCTCTCTCTATCTGTTTATTTATTTATGTTTTCCGTAACGAATTTTCTTAATTGTTGAAAGAAAAATAAAAAGAGATAGAGAGAAGAGAGAGGGAATATGGGAAACAGTAGATGAGTGACAGAGATCAATGTAGTATGGGCTGAAAACTAAAGTGAAACAGAGAGGGCGAGCGAGAGAGAGAGAGAATGAAATATAGTGTACCTATCGGCAGAGGAGAGATAGAGATAGAGAAAGTTCAAGTGAAGAAAAAATAGAAAGAGAGAGGAGACAATTGTGGAAATAAATCAAAGATGCGGCATTGGAAACTTACTCTCTCTCTCTCTCTCTCTCTCTCTCTCTCTCTCTCTCTCTCTCTCTCTCTCTCTCTCTCTCTCTCTCTCTCTCTCTCTCTCTCTCTCTCTCTCTCTCTTAAATTCAAAATACATCATATGTTAGGATCAAAGTCAGAAATTTTTGTTTCAAAATAAATACCTAAGTAGAATTTCAATGTTTTTTTTTTTTTTTTTTTTTTTACTTGTGTGCAACACAATACAAGAGAATTTCAGGAGCTTTTCTCGAATCAGTTATCAGACGGTTCGTCTCGAGTATGCTAGCATACCTATAAGTGAATAATATAGTATGAATAATGTGGCATCAATGTAATCGATGAAAATGAAACCCGTTTACATAAATTAGACAGTCCCCTCTTTTGGTTCCACCCCTAACCAGAAAATTTATAGGTAGATAGGTTCTAGGTAACTACTTATTTCAGTTCTCCCGCTATATTTTAATAATTAGTTTTTTTCGAAATAAATAAGAAATCAGGTTTAATTTCGTTTTGTATCACAATTCTATTTCTATAGTGTATTTTGTATAATTTATACATATTTTCAAGACACACTGTATAAAATATCTGCAACGGATAGACAATATAGTATAAATAATGTGGCATCAATGTAATCGATGAAAATGAAACCCGTTTACATTTACCTCTTTTGGTTCCACCCCTAACCAGAAAATTTATAGGTAGATAGGTTCTAGGTAACTACTTCTTTCAGTTCTCCCACTAGGTATATTTTAATAATTAGTTTTTTTCGAAATAAATAAGAAATCAGGTATTTCGTTTTGTATCACAATTCTGTTTCTATAGTGTATTTTGTATAATTTATACATATTTTCAAGACACCCTGTATAAAATATCTGCAACGGATAGACTATAACCTATTGTTAGGATTCTGGAATTTCTCTCTCTCTTCCTCTCTCTCTCTCTCTAACTCTCTCTTTCTCTTTCTCTCTCTCTCCCTCTCCCTCTTTCTCTTAATTATCAAGAAACACTTCGAGAGTTTAAAAGAGTAGAAGATACAAGATAGGGTCAAAGACTCGCATATCGGACACCCCTGGACAAAAAGCTGTGCCTACAGTTTTTGTAACAATTTTATATGATTGTCATTTTTGTGCAAAAAAAAATAATAATAGGTAATAATAAAATAAATAATATCTATCTAATAAACTAATAATTAAAAAAAAAACTTTCGGATCATTACTCTCGACTCAGTTGGGATGAAAACAAATTTCCTAAAAAGATCAGGCAAGTGGAGGCCTATATTTAGTATCTCGCCCCTAATTGATTCAACACTCTCTCTCTCTCTCTCTCTCTCTCTCTCTCTCTCTCTCTCTCTCTCTCTCTCTCTCTCTCTAAGGGGAGGGAGGGAAGGAGAAAAAGTTATTTCCAATCTCTCAATGTCTTGGAATTAAATCGAGATATTGGGTTGAGAGAGAGAGAGAACAGGAAGAAAAAGGGCCTCTAAAAGTTAGAGAGGAAAAAGAAAAAAATTAAAAAAGGGAAATAACCCATTTTGCCTTCACACTATTAATCACGCCTGACATCTTGATCGTTGAAGGGGCGAAACGACCTATCGAATGTATCTTGCAAAGCCGACCTCCAATTTGTATGTCATGTGGAACATTCATATTCAAGTTTCTATGAAAATTATCCATTAGGTATTTCACGGACACAACATGCTCGTTTGTTAGTTTGTTTGTTTGTTTGTTTGTTTGTTTGTCTGTATGTCTGTCTGTTTATTTTCCCTCTAAGCCGACATCGCAGTAGTCCAGATTATGAAGGCCGTCTTCTTGAAGAAACCGGGGTTCTCAGCCTGGAAATAAGGCTAAAAAAGGTAGAAAAGGCTTTTTAAAAGGTTTAAATAGGCATAAAATAGGCTGAAATAGGCCTAAACTATAAACCACACCCCACTCGGAGCGGAGGGCTTATATAAGAACAATACAATAATAATAATGCTGCTGTACGCTATAGGAAGGGCGGGGGGGAGAGAGATTTCTAGAGTGAAATGACCCAATTGTTCAACGAGTCGAAAGAATTGCATTTTGTGTGAATATGACATTTTGTGTGTAAGATTTTTTCCTGCAATGCCCCCCCTCCTTCTTCTGTCTGGGGAAAATGCATCCAGCATTTCATCTCAGGGCGGTTTGCCTGGTAGGAATAATACCTATGTACAGGGTGATTGCGAACTTGTGAACCACTCGAAAAATTCTCGACAAGGGATTGAAATTTTGAAATGAAATAAAACAATTTCTGCAAACATATTTTGTTCCATGAATTCCATTTTTGTTTGGATCGAAGAATGGGCAAACATCTTCTAAGAAGAACGCATTTTGTATCGTCTACTAGATTTTATAAAACCATCCTCGAGATTACAATTGCCAAAAAACCCTTGAAGAACATGCATCATTTTTGAGTGGTTCAATATTTTGCAGCCATCCTGTATCATGTAAGAACATACAAACATGAACCTACTTATAATATAACTAAGTAGGTATAGCTATACGGTAGATCTGTTATATCTGTATTTCTAGTATCTGAATTTCTGATATGCAGAGATTAGATCTTCCTAATAGAATTATGCAGTACCTAATTGATAGAATTCATAGGTAGGTATACATAGATGTACGATCGAAAATCATTTTGGATTTTCCTTTTCAAAGGAGCTGTTTTTTCCGAGAATTTTCATGAAATCCTTTTCTCATTTCTGGAGAATTGTGGGAATTATAAAATAAGTAGGTACATATAGGTATATGTTTTATGATGACACTCCTTTTCTGTCTCAAATTTCCCAGTACCTATTAACCTACCTCTATATAAAATTCACCCTTCAGCATTACATACGTAGGCAGGTAATTGGTGCATTCCAAGTTATCGGTAACAAATCCAGATATTATCCACACTCGCTGATGTGATGTCACTGCTCCAAAATTTTCAGAGTCTGGCAGTCTGGCCCACAGTGCAAGTGGAAAATTAAGCTCGTAGTGGAGGGGGGGGGTGGCCGGGCCCCCTGGACCCCATATTTTCGGACCTTGACGTCCAGTAAAGGATAAAAATGAAGCTCGAGGGGGGGGGCAGGGCCCCCTCGCCCCGCCCCCTAAATGCGGCCCTGGAGAGAAGGTAAAAGGAAATAGAGGGAGGAAGAGAGAGAAAAATGGTAAATTTCAAAAGGGAAGAGAAAGAAAAAAGATAGGGAGAAGATGAAAGAGAAGGAAATAGAGGGAGGAAGAGAGAGAAAAATGGTAAATTTCAAAAGGGAAGAGAAAGAAAAAAGATAGGGAGAAGATGAAAGAGAAGGGGAGGGAGGGAAGGAGAAAAAGTTATTTCCAATCTCTCAATGTCTTGGAATTAAATCGAGATATTGGGTTGAGAGAGAGAGAGAGAATAATGAAAAAGGGGGTGTGGGGTGTTTTTTTTTTTTTTTTTTTTTTTTTACTTCTATTACCTACGATTATTTTGCTCCCGAGAACCATCAATTGAAAAACTACCTTGAAAATTAAAATCTTCATTATTTACCTCTATTTGCACAACTCATGTATATAGGTATGTACCTTAGACATTTTTTAGGACGATCCTGATGAGATCTGTTTTGATCACATTAATTTTTACTGAATTACCTATAGGTACTCTTTAACCCTGGTTGATATTATTAGAGAGAAAGAGAGAGAGAGAGAGAGAGAGAGAGAGAGAGAGAGAGAGAGAGAGAGAGAGAGAGAGAGAACCTTTTACGGTAACAAGCTAATTCCAGAAACAAAATAATAGATAAGACTAGGTACTTTAGATCCCCTGAGATGACGAAAAAAGTCACTCACGAGAAAACATGGGATAGAAAAAGGAGAAAGTAGTCGCTTTCACAAACTTGCAAGAGGAAAAAAAAGACACGAACTTGTTTTTTTTATGTTCCATCTTCTTCTATGTTTTCAACTAATTCCATATTAGAAGGAAAATTCAATATTCCAAATAGCAAAGAAGAAAAAAAAAACTTTCAAGCTCACAAAGAAAAGAGAAGGAGAAGACATTAGCATAGATAAAAAAGAAGGAAAAAAAACGAAAATTTTGTTAACCCTCAATTGGTGAGTTTTTTCTGACTTCAGGGTGGGTCTGTCAGACCCTAACCCTAGCTAATTCTATGTACCTAGGTACCTATAAAATACTATAAATAAATTATGAAAAATCGAGAAATAAATATCGATTGGATAGGATCTAACAGCCTCACAGACCAGACCTCACCAATCAAGGGTTAATTTTTTTAAAAAAACCCTTCTACTTCTACCGACCTTCGACGCCATTTACGGCCTGCCCAGTCCAGGCCTCATTACCTACCTTACCGTGTGTGAGGGGCCTAATATACAAAATGATCTCTAAGGGTTAAGCCCGGCAAATTCTCTGGAGACTTCTATCTATAATACAGGTATTTACCTATATTATACCTACGTTCCTACTCCTCGAATGTACCTATTTATGCATGTATGCAAGTAGTTTTTAGTTTTGCCTTGCTCCCTGTTAGTCAGAGACAGCTAAGCTTTACCCCTTCCCTCCCAGCTAGGGATTAGAACCCTATCCTTGCCCTATTTTTTAAGCTCTAAAAATAGGGAGGGAAGGAGGGGAAGAGATAAAGGGAAAGAATGGGGTATAGGAGGAAAGAATTGGGAGAGATAAGAATGAGAGATGGGAGATTTTTTTTTAAGGCTGAGAAATTAATTAAAAAGGAATTACTCATATTAGTCAAGTTATAGGAGGCGTCAGAACGAGCGGTTGTGTGGTAGAGCGTTGTGTAGGAAGAACTTACTGGTATTATGGTCTGGCCTATTCAGCCTGTGACTCTTAGGTTCGAGTCCCATCAAACAGAATCAAGAGAGTGGCGGGAGGTGAGCATCAAAGATATAGAAACGCCCAAGATATTGCAATGAGAATAATTTAGGACACCATACGTAAGTTGGAAAAAAAAACGCACACACACTTTCCATAAGAAAGTCATGTCGAAAATAAATAAATAAAAATCAAGTGTCTCGGGAGGCGCTTGAACGTCAAGAGTTTGAAGTGCCAACCGGTCTTTATTATTGTCTGAAACTGAAACATGAACATAGATACAGATCATTTTGATCTCCATCCTTCTTTTTTCATAAAAAAAAAGGAAAAACAGGTAGGTATTAAAAATGAAATAAAATACAGGATGTAGCAATGTGGCAACATTAGAAATGAAACGCTATTTCGTGTTAATAGGCCGGGCGGTGAGGCGCGGCGTTTCGAACTCTTGACGTTCGCGCTTCCCAGCACGCTTGATGTACCGGTATTGTTCATTTTCTTTGTTTTTCATTTTCAGAGCCCACAATCCGGTTTGCTCAGCTAGGTCAGTTGCTGATCATTGCAGTGACCACCTCTGTATTCGTTCTGGGCTTCCTCTGGTGTCGCACCAATCTGTCTAAATCCTCACACGCTACACATCGCCCTGCTGACATCCCCTGCCGAGGGCAGACAGGGTTCTGGGATTATTCCGAGACTCAGCTGACACGGCAAACTTCTCAAACCTCGTGTGCTTCTAGTCTGGACCAAGCGGAGGCAGGCGCCGTCCACACCACAATCTTCAACGCACAAGTCCTCAAAGATTCACAACAGCAGGCCATTCCGTTCCTGCGACCCAACTATGAGCGTCAGGAAAATATTGAGATCGATGAGGAAGAGGAAGAGGTTCATGCTCCACAAAGTCCCGACATGAGCTTCCTACATGACCAGGATACTATGCCTAGCACCTGGTCCCCAGAGGCCAACGAGAGTACCTCCAGTAACGACACAATCCATAACTTTGACCAACCAGGAACTTCTAGTGGCAATGAAAACTCCAACGATTCTGAACCTCAACCGAAGCGAATCCGTTTGAACAACTCGGAAAGCGATGATAAGATTGATGTATGTAATCCCATGTCTAACCAAGATGAATCCCAAACTGGAGAGGAACATGTAATCAATTTGTATATCACCAATAATGTTCTCATTCGTAAGTCGTGAACTGGAGGACTCTGACTTAGCGGACTACTTCTAGGTACTGAATGAACAATACCTACTATATCTCTGTGATGAGTGGAGCAATATATTAAATGAATTATTTATCATGGAAAACCATGAAATATTAAGTTAGTAGAGATAGAAAGTAGATAAGTAGAAACCTATATCTACTTGAAATTCCAAAATGAATTGGTAGAATTGAACTGAGGAAACCTACTGCCATCTTTAAAGCTGTGCCATTTATTAAATTCCATTATTTCGGTGCTCAAGCGAGAGACTTATTTATCCTATTATGAATTAACCCTGATGGTTATATTCTCTTTTTTAATTATTTAATTTTTAGATTCATACATAGAATTAAGTTGTCTCATTAGATTTACTTCTTGTAAATACGTTTATTTTAGTTTTAAGAAAATAAGTACTGACTATAGTTTATTTGAGTGGAATGACAGGGAGAAGAGGTTAAAATGTAAGAAGGGTTACAGAAAGAAAGAGAGCAGATATATTAATTTAAAAATTTTAAATCTCAGATGTGATATTCCCCCCTTTGGTTTAAGTATACTTTTTTCACGCAATATTTATTTTATTATTATTATTATTTTTTTTTTGTTAAAAATTTAAAACCCAGTAACCAACTGCCAGAAATGTCCAGAAATTTTAAAATTCAGTTTTTTTTTTTCTTCAAATTTACCTACCTCCTCCTATGGTGCGTCAATACCCTTTTCAGGGTGTTCATACCTACATCTAAATACAAAATAATAGTAATTTTTCACGATAATAGCCGTCAAAGCATTCGAGGAAAACGCATCTAAATAAGTTGTTCAATATCTGAATACTGAACGACTATAATATACCTAGTGACATAGCTACCTATAGGTACTTACACAAATTTATTGTATCCCCCTTGCCCAAAAGTCTTTCCTAATAAATTATTTACTTGAACGCAAAATATGAAATTACCTTTCGTCACACGTCAATGTTGAGATTTATGAGCCATATACGAACAATTCAACACGACCACTCCCTAAGGGCGAAAATAATAAATATAAGAACCTAAGAACTGTTTACCATTCCTTCCTCCTTAGTGCTTTCAATAGTTTCAATCTCCTCTTCTTTTTCTTTTCAAGTTTTCACTTCTTATTTTTCTTCTACTACTTCTCCTCTTTCTTCTTCTCCTCCTCTTCCTCATCCTTCTTTATTCCTTTTTTTTGTCTTTCTCTTTTCTCTCTTCCCTCTTTCCCTCATTCTCATATTAGGCATTAGGTTTTCTCTCGCCTTATGTTCACTCAAAGACAAAATCTATTGTGCAAACATTGAACGCTAGATAGGGTTTGATGGAAGAGCATATAACGGGGGTTTGGTTGCAGCAATATCACATATTTGACGGTATACCTACATAGATATATTAGGTATATAGGGACCAGGCAAAACTCATTACAATTCACAATGCGTCACACTAAACCACCGCTTTCCCCGACATCATCGGGTTGAAAAACCAGGCCTTGTTGTTTTTACCGATGATGTCTCACCCGTCTCTCTCTCTCTCTCTCTCTCTCTCTCTCTCTCTCTTTACTTTTCTGCTATACCATGCTTTTGAAAGGCCAGCTTTGATCGCTTTCATAGATTGAAAACTAAAACCGAATACTGACGGAACATTGATTGTTTGATTTGACCTTTCGTTTTTGTTGGAGCTTGCAAAAGCCTTTCGAAAAGGAGTAAAAAACTGTGCGAAATGGTGGAAACTGTAACGAGGTGGAAACATGAGGAGTATCTTAAGTCTTAATATTCTTAATTCTCAACAAGTTTGCAATATAATGAGGCCATTTTACATACAGGGTGTCTCAACAAGTTTGCAATATAATGAGGCCATTTTAAATACAGGGTGTCTCAACAAGTTTGCCATATAATGAGGCCATTTTACCTACAGGGTGTCTAAACAAGTTTGCAATATAATGAGGCCATTTTACATACAGGGTGTCGCAACAAGTTTACAATATAATGAGGCCATTTTACATACAGGGTGTCTCGACAAGTTTGCAATATAATGAGGCCATTTTACCTACAGGGTGTCTCAACAAGTTTGCAATATAATGAGGCCATTTTACATAGAGGGTATCTCAACAAGTTTGCAATATAATGAGGCCATTTTACATACAGGGTGTCTCAACAAGTTTGCAATATAATGAGGCCATTTTACGTACAGGGTGTCTCAACAAGTTTGCAATATAATGAGGCCATTTTACTTACAGGGTGTACCTACGAGCACGGTGGGAGAACGGTTCTAGCTGAATTAGGTAGGAGCGTGTCTCAAGATAGCAGACGAAAGGGACAATGTCTTAGGGACATAGACTGAGAAAAAAAAATAGGATGCCGGAAGTCCAATCGAATGACTGAGTCGGGAAGCTCGACAGTATAATATAGCACTAAATCAGGGGAAGTAACCCAATAATAGAGTTCTTCCACCCTAACTAGTGACACCCTATCACTAATTGTTTTCTCATTGATGCCGGGTCCTACATATCGGAGCAGTTACCCTACTTCCATGCTTAGCTTCCTTCCTCCCCGAAAAACTAATACGAAATTTTATGTAGATTTATGCAACGAGGCGTAAGAGGGGATCAAAACAGGGGGAGAAGTTCCCCTCTGTAATATCTTCCCCTCCCTTAGAGAATTTAGGAAGAAAGAGAGGGTAAAGGAAGACGAAGATTGCGGAGGGTAGAGAAAGATTTAGAGCATTTTTACCTACTTTTTATACGCAATAAAAATTCAGCGCCAACGACATGCTCATAAGCATTATTGTTAAAGCGCTTAGAAAAAAAAAAACTATAAAATAAATAAACAAAAAAATGTTCATTAAAAAAAAAGGAAAAACTCTTCGCTTTTCTTTCTCGAGATTCTTTTTCAAGAGCTCACTTTCTCAGGGCAACTTGATCGCACTCAGTTTGAGTGGGGTCGGGTCGGGAATAGCCAAAAGTATAGGTATCTACTTTTGATTTTTGCCGTGATGATGTTGACCCATTCAGATACCAACCACGTACAACGTTACTTTGCCTCAGTGATTCGTGGGAAACTGGTGTTATCGTCTCTGACTCTGACTTCAGTTTTTTTTTGGTTCACTTCAAATTTTTAAACGCGCGGGCTTTGATTTGATGGGACTTCCTAAAATACGGATTTGCTGCTTCCTCAAATGAAGAGTTTTTCGCGCAACAGAGAAAAAACTTTCAAAAATCAAAAAGAGCTCTTTGCTCTCTCACTTTTCTTTTTAGTTTGTGGTTGTGGTTTGTAAGAAAATGTGATAATATTTTACTTTTACTTGTGGCTTGTGATTTTTTGAAGTTTTCCTGAGTTTCCTTCATAAGTACAACTGAAAATCAATTACCCACATAAGTAATTTCAACAGATTTACCAGGTGTGAGCCTGATGTCATTTATTTTTATATTTTTTGCCATTTGTCACGCCATTCGGCCATTACCATACTCTCTGCTGACAGCTTAACTAACTGTCACTAGCATAGCAACTAGCAACTATTCTACTGATAACCAAGATAACCCACTGATAACCAAGTTCCATTGAAGATAAGATATTAATATCATTTGTAAGTTGAATTTCTTTTGATTTTAATTCATAAGGCAGCTACTGTGAAAAAGTTCAGTAACAAAGAACTGATAAGCATTTTCTAGTTAAGTTACTAAAATCAGGTGAAAGAAAAATGGTGAGTCCGTTAATTTTGTACAGATTCAAATTTCTTTATCATAATGAATTTTTCAGCCCTAAACACTAGTAAATAGAGTATGTTAAGCTTTCAAAATGGTACATAATGACTTGCGGCCAGCCTAGTTAGCTTGGTTGGTAGTGAGTCTGCCTTGCAAGTGCTAGGCTATGGGTTTGATTCCTGCCTAGTTTGGATTTTATCCTGAATGAATGTATGTTCTTGGAAAGATTTTGCAGGATAACTTTCAATGGCTATTGGGTGAATCACTCAAAACCCAATAATTTCCGTGAAATGCCTGTTGGTAGTTAACATTGTCTCAATGTGTCATTTTGATACTTAATAACAATACCTGTTAAAATAATTCATTTTTAGATTCTAAAAATATTATCAATAAACACTGTATAACTTGTAATGTTTATAAAGACTGTATCAATAACCTCATTGAAATGTTACCATCTACTCAGGAAAGAGACTGTTTGTAGAATTTATCTAAACTGGACAAGGTAAGTATCTGTGCTTTGGTACCTAACTACTATTTTGTAGAGGTATATGGTTCCAACTAACTTATTATTAACAGAGTATGCTGTACATTATCCACATCATCAACAAAGCGTCACCATTAGGTATACTGGTAGACCATGTTTAAAGGGTAGACCAGGCTAGGGGACAACTGTCTGTTTAGGGAATGTTAGACAGAGAGAAGACTAGCATCTGGCTGTGGGACTTTAAACAGGGAGGAAAACAGCTAACCCTATCCAGCCTAGCAAGCTGGCAGTTCCTCAAAGGGTTCTCTCTGCTTTTAAAGACCAAGCACAAGTCCTCACGATGGTTGACTGCGGTTCAGGACGAGCCAGCCAATTTAACATGGCTAGAGCTAGAGACCATCACCCCGGTGTATAGCAGATACAAAAAGACATCTTTTCTTTATTCTGCTATCGCCATTCGGCGAAAGCTAAAGCCGCTACAACAACAACAACAACAACAATCCTATAATTTCCTATCATCATTGAAGAAAACTACACAAGTCCTAATTTCCTATTGTCACTAAAGAAAACTCAAATCCCAAGACTAAAAATAAAATGAAAATTGCAATAAATAAATTATGTATCTGTTATTTACAAGAGATGACATATCTTGAAAGATCCCAACAACAAAGTCAACAAGTCAACACCAAGGTCTAGGGTCTAGGGGAAACCTGCCTCTGCCCTGCCCTGCCCTTCCCGGGGTATGCCCCAAGCTCCGACGTCATACCCCTCGATAATGATAATCACAAATCAGCGACAACAACAACAAATCAGTAACAAACAATATTCATGACTGTAACGCAGGCAAAAAGTCCACAAGTCCAGTTCCAGTTCTCGAAGTAGTCGGAGTGTTTGTAAAAAACAGTTTAGTTTGAGTTTAGATTCCGAGTTGACAAGACCGTCAATCTGTTTTCTGCTGTTTTTCCAATATTTAATTTTTTTCAAGACTAGTTTTTAAACCTTGATTTACCAACTATAAAAAAGTGAAAAAAAGTTATTTTAATGAAATTGAAATAAAAAAGAAGTGTGGACAACTTTTTATAGTGTTAAAAATAAAAAAAAAAAAAAAAAAAAAAAAAAAAAAAAAAAAAGATTTGATGTGAAGTTTGGGAAAAAAATTGCTTATCAGAAAAAAAAGATAAGAGCAGCAGGCATGGTAATAAGGAGTTACAATTTGTGAGTATGGTAACAAAGTTTTGTAACTGGATGTGATAGTTTTTCTTGAATCTGTGGGTCAATTTAGAGGGGTCCATTTCCATTCTCAACTTTTGCTTTGATAACATGAAGACATATCTGATGTAATTTATACTTTAAACTAAACCAAGTACCTACCTACCTTTTTTGAGCCATAAGTATGTTTGAGCTCTAAGTATATTTAAATTGAACAACCCTTCTTCCCATTCTATCTGAGTTCCATGCTTATATTTTTGTGGTTATTCTGTATTTCTGTGACCCACTACAGTTTGTATTGCTTAAGCATGCCAGAATTATGTAGGTACCTAGTATCATTATCCTGTTACTGTGGATCTGACACTGGACGGAATCAATCATGCTGATGATATTGTGGAGCTTTTATTTCAATATATCAAACTGATTCATGACCAAGGTAAGAAACTTGTTAGCGCTAGGTCGCGGGTTCGATTCCCACCTGGGGTGAAATAAATCCTAAATAGACAATGTTTGTTCTCGGAGTACTTTATTACCAACCTAACCGGTAGATAATAAAGATAGCAAAGCCAGCCTAGTTGGTTTGGTTGGTAGCGCGTTTCTCTTGTAAGTGCTAGGTAGTGGGTTTGATTCCCGCCCGGAGCCAACTAAATCCTAAACAGATTAAGTTTGTTCTCGAAGCGGCTGGCTTTCTCCTATCCTGTCTTCCTTCTCTCTTTACTTTCGGGGCGCCAAGACATTTATTTTATTCTTAGCTGTTTTTTTTTACTCAAGTTTTTATGTGTTGAAAAATAATTATTTTGGGATTTTTTTTTTCCAATATTACACATATTCGTTTGCAGTTTACTGCGTCAAACTAAATCAAATTCAAACCTAAAACAAGAACTCACTCCTTTCTCAATTCCAGGTCCTCAAGAGTGGATCTTCAAGGAGTACAAGGAAATCCTGGACATCGAGTTCCGATTCAAGGAGAAGGAGAAGCCCTCGTCCTACGTCTCCTCCTTGTGTTCCAACCTACATCTGTATCCCCTCAACGAGATCCTAGTGGCCCCCTACATGCTAACCGAGTACAAACCAGACCTGATAAGTGACCTGTTGAATAGACTGCGACCTGATAACATGCGTCTGGCTCTGGTGGCCAAACAGTTTGAACCTCTGTGTGACAAGGTAGAGCCGTGGTACGGGACCAAGTATACCAGACAGCCCATGTCTGAGGAACAGTTGACGGTAAGATGCTTTCTCATTAACAGTTTTGCTATTATTAAACTATTTAATCAAACTTTATTTACAAGGAAATGTTTACATAATTTCGATAAGAATAAAATTAACAATGAGGACATAATTTTTGATCTAGGGTGGGGTTGATCCCCATGTCATTCTCTAAAGTTAAAAGTGGGATGCATTGTCCTGACAGCCAGAGATATTAGCACTTTACACGCCTTTCCCATGAATCACCGTAGTTAAGCAACGTTGCTTGTGGTTAGTATTTAGACGGGTTATCGACCGAGAGAACGACCGTACATCCTGGCTTTTTCACCCATGTCTGAGGAACAGTTGACGGTAAGATGCTTTCTCATTTACAGTTTTGCTATTATTAAACTATTTAATTAAACTTTGTTTACAAGGAAATGTTTACATAATTGTGATAAGAATAAAATTAACAATGAGGACATAATTTTTGATCTAGGGTGGGGTTAATCCCCATGTCATTCTCTAACGTTAAAAGTGGGATGCATTGTCCTGATAGCCAGCGATATTAGCACTTTAGACGCCTTCCCCATGAATCACTGAAGTTAAGCAACATTGCTTGTGGTTAGTATTTAGACGGGTTATCGACCGAGAGAACGACCGTACATCCTGGCTTTTTCGGTTTTGCTGATCAGTGATCCTGCAACTGACAAGTCAGCTGCTGCATTGGACATCAACATAGGTGAGTGCTGCACCAAGTTGTTTTTTTTTTATTTATTATTAGTTCATTTTTTTTTTTTAATTTTTACATCCTTTGTAAATACTATTTTACTTTCGTCTATTTCATAAACATTTTCCCTTGAAAATGTCCATGAAATAGACGAAACTCCGAGTCGGTATATAAAAACCTACTCGTAAGTATCCATTTTTATATTTATGTATATATAACTGAAGTAAAATAGTTTATAGGAGGAGCCTTACTAATAATAATAAAAGTAGTAAACATGGGACTTATCATGTAAATTCACATTTTTAAATGACCTATTCTACATTTTCAGGTTCTACGTGCAAAGAAATTATAGCTCTAATTTACTTGGAAATTTGAACATGGTCACTAAGGACTGTACGGGAGTGGGTGGAGCCTGCAAGGCTCGAGTCAACAACATAGTCAAGTCAGAGTTCGACAAACGAGAGTATCGGGGTTTGGAGCTGCAGAATGGCATGAAAGTTTTGCTGATTTAATTTTTACATCCTTTGTAAATACTATTTTACTTTCGTCTATTTCATAAACATTTTCCCTTGAAAATGTCCATGAAATAGACGAAGCTCCGAGTCGGGATATACAAAACTACTCGTAAGTATCCATTTTTATATATAACTTAAGTAAAATAGTTTATAGGAGAAGCCTTACTAATAATAATAAAAGTAGTAAACATGGGACTTATCATGTAAATTCACATTTTTAAATGACCTATTCTACATTTTCAGGTTCTACGTGCAAAGAAATTATAGCTCTAATTTACTTGGAAATTTGAACATGGTCACTAAGGACTGTACGGGAGTGGGTGGAGCCTGCAAGGCTCGAGTGGGCTTTTTCGCTTCTTTGTCTGCTCGAAGATGGTTGGCAAAAATAATAATAATGAATGAATTAGTGACATTTGTTTCATTAAATAAATTAAAGAAAAAAAATCAATGTTGTCACACTATAAATATTAATAAATAAATGAAAAATAATTGGATTTATTTTCAGAAATGGACGAACGTGAGTTCGAACGACGCGTTTCATCTGCCTTCTCCTAACGAATTCATCGCCACTGACTTCAGCCTGTTACCCTCCGACCCTGATATATCCCCTCACCCGACCATCCTGTATAATAGCCTTCTCCTAACGAATTCATCGCCACTGACTTCAGCCTGTTACCCTCCGACCCTGATATATCCCCTCACCCGACCATCCTGTATAATAGCCCCTTGATCCGCGCCTGGCATAAACAGGATGATGAATATCGCGTACCCAAGTAAGTAACTTATACAAGGTGTTCATTAAGGTAGAATATTGCCTCTCTAGGTAGCTAAGCGCTAGGTCGCGGGTTCAACATGAGACCATCCTGTATTAGCCCCTTGATCCGCGCCTGGCATAAACAAGATGATGAATATCCCATACTAAAGTAAGTATACATACTTACAGGGTGTTTAAGGATTCTTTCTGAAATACCCCCTAAATCGAACTCATTGTCTGCCACTCTAGTCAGCTTGGAAAGTAGCGCGCCTACCTTGTAGCTCCCATCCTGTCATCCTTCGCTTTTGACCTGAGGGACTGTAAGACCTCCCTTGTTACAGTTCCCTCTATCAAACCTCTTTTCGCCTTAAAGAGAGAGAAAAAATGCAAGTGAAATTGATATTTAGTACCATTATTTTTGTGAATGTGGCTTTGTATGGACAAAATTTCAGTCTCATTTTGATAGTATAAAATAAAGGAGATAGAATAGAATATACCTTGTTTATCCTGCCAGAATGAGACTGAAAAGACCCTTTACTCCCGCAGGCTAACCATAACAAACAAGGTCACAAACAAGATACTTACCTATTCCGTTTTTATTATTCCTAGGTTGAACGCCTCGTTCGAATTCATCAGTCCGTATGCGTACCTGGATCCCGAGTGTACCAACATGACTCATTGTTTTGCTGATCAGTGATCCTGCAACTGACAAGTCAGCTGCTGCATTGGACATCAACATAGGTGAGTGCTGCACCAAGTTGTTTTTTTATTTATTATTAGTTCATTTTTCTTAGTCACTCCTAATGACCAGCCTAGTTTTAAATTGTAGATTTGTCTGTAGCTTGGATAGTAGCTCGCCTGCCTTGTAAGCGCTAGGTCGCGAGTTCGATTCCCGGCCGAGGCGGAATTTATCTTAAACACAAGGTTCGTCCTAGGAACGGCTGGCTTTCTCCTATCCTGTCCTCTCTCTTCGATTTCGGGACTATAAGGGAGCTCAGTAGGTAGTTACTATTCCCTCCATCAAACCTATTAAGGAAAAAAATATATAAATATCCAAATGGGTTTTCATAGCAAATAGCTTCCTAGTGACCCAAAAGACCCAAAAAAACACAACCCCGACCCAAAGTTGTGACTTTCGTTAGAAATGAATAGCTCACTCCTAAAGGTATAATAGCCCCTTGATCCGCGCCTGGCATAAACAGGATGATGAATATCGCGTACCCAAGTAAGTAACTTATACAAGGTGTTCATTAAGGTAGAATACTGCCTCTCTAGGTAGCTAAGCGCTAGGTCGCGGGTTCAACATGAGACCATCCTGTATTAGCCCCTTGATCCGCGCCTGGCATAAACAACATGATGAATATCGCGTACTAAAGTAAGTATACATACTTACAGGGTGTTTAAGGATTCTTTCTGAAATACCCCCTAAATCAAACTCATTGTCTGCCACTCTAGTCAGCTTGGAAAGTAGCGCGCCTACCTTGTAGCTCCCATCCTGTCCTCCTTCGCTTTTGACCTGGGGGACTGTAAGACCTCCCTTGTTACAGTTCCCTCTATCAAACCTCTTTTCGCCTTAAAGAGAGAGAAAAAATGCAAGTGAAATTGATATTTAGTACCATTATTTTTGTGAATGTCGCTTTGTATGGACAAAATTTCAGTCTCATTTTGATAGTATAAAATAAAGGAGAATAGAATATACCTTGTTTATCCTGCCAGAATGAGACTGAAAAGACCCTTTACTTCCGCAGACTAACCATAACAAACAAGGTCACAAACAAGATACTTACCTATTCCGTTTTTATTATTCCTAGGTTGAACGCATCGTTCGAATTCATCAGTCCGTATGCGTACCTGGATCCCGAGTGTACCAACATGACTCATCTGTTCATCAGTTTATTCAAGGATGCACTCAATGAGTATTCGTACGACGCTAAGCTAGCTGGTCTGGCCTGGGACTTGAGTAATACCAAGTATGGAATGATGGTGAGTTAAAGATTTTTTTTTTTCTAATTAATCGGGGTCTTCATTTACTCTAATCGTAATATACATATATACCCCATAATATGTCAAAATATATGAGACCTTGGTCAGACTGCGGGGGTTTGAGGCTTTTCAGTCCTATCCCAGCAGGATAAACAAGGTATATTTTATTCTAAAATAGATCCAAAAACGTTGCAGTGATACACTTCTCCCAACCAGACATATAGACTTATAGGTAATAGTATGTTCTTGCGGATTAGGGAAGTTGATGGTTCAAGTCCATTTCCAAAGATTATAAAATGTGTTTTTAATTGTGGGGAACTTGGCCATTAGGTGTATTAAGTAAGGAAAGACATTTGTGACAAGCATTTAAGTGTACTTAACACCGTCAAAATTTTCGTCCTTCTAGTTCAAGTACTTGATTTATATTGTATAATCTAACACATAAAAGCAGTGATCTAATAATTGCTTTGTGTTATTCTGATTTCAGCTAGGTGTATCCAAATATTGGGACGCAAGGAGAAAAATGACATAATAGTCAATCTCAAGCATTAGATAACAACAACAACAACAACAACAACACATATTTGATAAATCTAACCATTTTACCGATTTGTATTGTTCTGAAAAGGAATGATCTAATTTTTGATTTGTATTGTTCTGATTTCAGTTAGGCATCAGCGGGTATAGTCACAAGCAGTCAGTGTTGTTGAGTAAGGTCCTGGATAAACTGGCTGACTTCAGCAATCATATAGATCCCAAGCGATATGAAATTATCAAGGAACAGGTAAGAAGAAGTCAAATATTTCATTTCACCAAAATCCTTTGATCCTACATATGTAAATAAATAAAAAAAAAACACTGTTTATACCAATATTACTAATGTAGGTACTTTTTTAAGGGGTCACCATTTAACTGTATATGTAACTGCTAAGGTCTTAAGAATACAATAGAATGAATATACCTTGTTTATCTTGCCCAATTAGGACTGAAAAGTCCCTTGGGCCAGTTACACACTATCAGGTAGACTTGACAGCTACGGCTGAAAAGGTCCGTCTGTCAGGTCTATCTGATACCTGATGAGTACTCACACTATCAATATCAGGTAGACCTGACAGGCGGACCTTATCAGGTGTACCTGTCTACCTGACAGTGAGTGGCTGGCCTTACCCCAGCAGTCTAAACAAGGTCTCGTATATTTGATAAATCTAACCATTTTACCGATTTGTATTGTTCTGAAAAGGAATGATCTAATTAAATATCAGGTAGACCTGACAGGCGGACCTTATCAGGTGTACCTGTCTACCTGACAGTGAGTGGCTGGCCTTACCCCAGCAGTCTAAACTAGGTCTCGTATATTTGATAAATCTAACCATTTTACCGATTTGTATTGTTCTGAAAAGTAATGATCTAATTATTGCTTTGTATTGTTCTGATTTCAGCTAGGTATCAGCGGGTATAGTCACAAGCAGTCAGTGTTGTTGAGTAAGGTTCTGGATAAACTGGCTGACTTCAGCAATCATATAGATCCTAAGCGATATGAAATTATCAAGGAACAGGTAAGAAGAAGTCAAATATTTCATTTCACCAAAATCCTTTGATCCTACATATGTAGTTTATACGGGTTCCAAGTGATGTCGATCGACTTCGGTAGACTCTAGGGGACACGGAATACTTATTAAATTTGCTTCGGTGGTGTAATGGTCAAGATGCTCTCCTGGTAAACTGGAGGGTGCGGGTTCCATCCCAGCTGAGGTATGAAATTTCATCCTCAATATAATTTAAGAATTTGACCACCAGTTACATATGTAGTAGTTTATGTTTATACGGGTTCCAAGTGATGTCGATCGACTTCGGTAGACTCTAGGGGACACGGAATACTTAGTAAATTTGCTTCGGTGGTGTAGTGGTCAAGATGCTCTCCTGGTAAACTGGAGGGTGCGGGTTCCATCCCAGCTGAGGTATGAAATTTTATCCTCGATATAATTTAAGAATTTGACCACAAGTAATAGTAGTAGCCTACAGCTGAAGTAAAGTCCTATGCGAACAGTATAAATAAACACTAATATTCTTATTCTGTTCCAGTATTACCGAGGTCTGAAGAATTTCGAAGCAGAACAGCCCTATCAGCACGCCATCTACAGTATTTCCTTGTGCTTGTTCGAGAGAGCTTGGAGTAAAACAGAACTACTAGAATCTCTGGACGGAATCACGAGGGAGAAGCTGGTAGAATTCTCGCATGATCTACTCTCCAAGATGTTCATTGAGGCGTTGATCCATGGCAATGCTAACAAACAGGTAACTATAGCTTGCTTATTACAATTAATATTACGTCTCAGAAACGTAGTGGTCAAGACGCTTGCCTGGTAAATAGGAGGGTGTGGGTTCTATCTCAGCCGAGGCATGGAATTTTATCCTCATTTATTTGAGAATTTGATCACACAATAATAGAGCTTCAAGGGTTAGGTGGTAGAGAACCCTGTCTAGTGGTTACCTTCCACTCAAGAGTTCATTTTTTCTAAGAGGTTTCATAGAGGGAACTTTAATAACGGAGGTCTTATCGTCCCGAAATAAAAAGAGAAGGAAGATAGTGTAGGAGAAAACCAGCCGTTCCGATAACAAACGTCATTTGTTTAGGATAGCGTCCGCCCCTGGGCGGGAATCTAACTCGCTACCTAACGCTTACAAGACAGGCGAGCTACTTTCCAAGTTACCTGGACGGGTTAGTTTTCCAAGTAAATTATTTATTCAGTAAACTGTAGAACTCAGAAATAGCGTCTGTAACCACGCTCGGCGTTGTTTAACATGAATGATACGTCAAAATCTTTCTCTTTACGTTTACAATTCCAGGTAGGGCTAAGCATAGTGAAGATGTTGGAGGAAAAACTTCAGACCAAGCTCAAAGCCAAACCCCTGCTACCCTCTCAACTACTTAGATTCCGGGAAATCAAAATACCTGAAAGTAAGTATAAAGTTTTCAATTTTTGAGGTGTGTCCAAACATAGTCGACCGGCCTTCGATCGACATCGATCCTCAATAAAATCACATCGATCAACGACAGTCGACTATGTGTGGACACACCTTTAAGTTTCATATAAAGTTTTCAATGTCCTGGTATCAACTACTTAGATTCCGGGAAATCAAAATACCTGAAAGTAAGTATAAAGTTTTCAATTTTTGAGGTGTGTCCAAACATAGTCGACCGCCCTTCGATCGACATCGATTTTTTTATTACCCAAAGTCCCATGAAAACCCCTTTTTTATGGCTTTATGTAATGTGACGAAATTCTCCAAATAGGAACTCTTCCACTCAACCACAGACGAGGCTAAGTAGTGGGTACACCTTGATATTCAAAGTTCTAATTTTAAAGTTTTGTCCTCCACAGAATCGAACCTGGTATATGAGACTCAGAACGCGGTTCACAAGAGCTCCTGTATAGAGGCGTACTACCAGTGTGGGGTGCAGGAACTCAGGGATAATGTACTTTTAGAACTCTTCTACCCGATACCTGATGAGCACACCCACTATCAGGTAAACCTGACAGGTACGGCTGGAAAGGTCCACCTGTCTGATACCTGATGAGCACACACACCTTCAGGTAGACCTGACACTGACAGGCGGACCTGATCAGATGTACCATCAGGTCTACCTGATAGTGAGTGGCTGGCCTTATGCCCACTAGACCACGGAGGTTGTCTTCACTGAGTGAAATACATGTTATATCTCTTTTTCAGGAACAACTAGGCTATATTGTAGTGAGCGGTATTAGAAAGTCATCTGGTGTTCAAGGGCTCCGAATTATAGTCCAGTCAGACAAACATCCCCTGTTTGTAGACAGCAGGATTGAAGCTTTCCTTGCTCAAATGAAGGTAAGAAATGACTTTATTGATCCGGCTTATGATAACCCCTTCTATTTTAAAGAGGTGTGATAAAGGGGACTGTGTAACAATGGACTTCTTATGGTTATGAAATCGAAGAGAGGAATACAATATATGAGAAAGCTAGCCGTTCCGAGAACGAACCTTACCTGTTTTAGGATAAAGTTCGCCCTGGGTATAAATCAAACCCACTACCCCCGCCATCCTAGTTAGCTTAGTTGGTAGCGCGTCTGCCTTGTAAGCGCCAGGCCGCGGTTCGATTTCCGCCCGGGGTAGATTTTATCCTGATGGGATAATGTTCGTTTCTCCGGCTGGCTTTCTCCTATTCTGTCCTCCTTCTCTCTTCGATTTCGGGATGATAAGCTCTTCATTGTTACAGTTTCCTTGATGGAAAAGTAATAAATATGTACATTTAAGTGTATTGGTTACTTGACTGGTATTATTTTGTTGGAAGTTGTTCAGTTTCAGACTTATTCCTTCTTTTTTGGTAGGTCATTTTTGAAAAGTGCTTGTTACAGTTTCCTTGATGGAAAAGTAATAAATACATTTAAGTGTATTGGTTACTTGACTGGTATTATTTTGTTTGAAGTTGTTCAGTTGCAGACTCATTCCTTCTTTTTTGGTAGGTCATTTTTGAAATGTGCTCGCAGGATTGAAGCTTTCCTTGCTCAAATGAAGGTAAGAAATGACTTTATTGATCCGGCTTATGATAACCCTTTCTATTTTAAAGAGGTTTGATAAAGGGGACTGTGTAACAATGGACTTCTTATGGTTATGAAATCGAAGAGAGGAATACAATATATGAGAAAGCTAGCCGTTCCGAGAACGAACCTTACCTGTTTAGGATAAAGTTCGCCCTGGGTATAGATCAAACCCACTACCCCCGCCATCCTAGTTAGCTTAGTTGGTAGCGCGTCTGCCTTGTAAGCGCTAGGCCGCGGTTCGATTTCCGCCCGGGGTAGATTTTATCCTGATGGGATAATGTTCGTTCTCGGAACGGCTGGCTTTCTCCTATTCTGTCCTCCTTCTCTCTTCGATTTCGGGATGATAAGCCCTTCATTGTTACAGTTTCCTTGATGGAAAAGTAATAAATACATTTAAGTGTATTGGTTACTTGACTGGTATTATTTTGTTTGAAGTTGTTCAGTTTCAGACTCATTCCTTCTTTTTTGGTAGGTCATTTTTGAAATGTGCTCATGACCCCATCCCCTTGCTGTCTGTCCTCAGGATCTGATCAGCAACATGCCAGATGAAGAGTTCCAGAGTCACAAGGAAGCGTTGAGTGCGCAGAGATTGGAGAAACCCAAGAAACTCTCCGGCCTATCCTCAAGATTCTGGCTGGAGATTACAACCCAACAGTATAACTTTGACCGGGCCAACATTGAAGTGGCCTACCTCAAGTCCGTTACCAAGGAGAATGTGCTCAAGTTTTATGACGTAAGTGAGACCTTTAAAATAAGAAAGTTGCCGTGGGTCTAAGCGCTAAGTCGCGGGCGAAGCTCATTGAAATCAGAGAGGCGAAGATCAGACATTCAAATCAGAAAGTTTTTAGAGAATTTGACCACATCCTTTTCAAGCCATTAGCTTGGAGGGTAGTGCGCCCGGCTTGTAAGCGGTAAGTCGCGGGTTCAATTCCCGCCTGGAGCGAACTTTATCATAATCAGTTAAGGTTCGTTCTCGGAACGGCTGGCCTTTCCCTACCTGTCTTCCTTCTCTTTCGATTTTAGAACGATAAGCGCTCTGTTGTTCCAGTTCCTTCTACCGAATCTCTAAATTTCTTGACCCCGCCGGGAATCGAACCCGGGTCTCCCGCGTGCAAGGCGAGTGCAGTGACCACTACGCCATGGGAGCTGACTTTCTCATTATTAAAACCGGGACACATTCTGTTACTCCACAGGATTTGCTAGCAAAGGACGCCCCTTTCAGACATAAGCTGGCGGTACATTTAATATCCAAAGCCCCCGGAGGTGCCGGTACCCTATCGGACGAAGAAAACCAAATTGTTGACCTGAAACACTGCTGGCTTACTGTCATTACTTTTGTGATGAGTCAAATGTAAAGTTCTTTCTGGAACCCTAAATAGAATTCATTGTCTACCAGCCTAGTTAGCTTGGAGAGTAATGTGTCTGCCTTGTAAGCACTAGGTTGCGGGTTCGATTCCCATCTGGGGTGGATTTTATTCTAAACATATAAGGTTCGTTCTTGGAACAGCTGGCTTTCTCCTATCCTGTCTTCCTTCTCTCTTCACTTTTGGGAACTTAGCAGTTACAGTTCCCTCTATCAAACCTGACCTGAAACCAGTAAGTATTTTAGCCCATCCACCCACTATCAGGTAGACCTGACAGATACACCTGATCAGGTCCGCCTGTCAGGTCTACCTAATACCTGATGAGCACACACTATCAGGTATCAAGTAGAACTTTTTTTTTTTAGAAGAGAAACTATACCGAGAGTCTGAACGATTAGTAGGAACCCTCAAGGCTAAAGCTTGATTCACACTATAGTGCCAGTCAAGGTCCAGTCACGGTCCAGTAACGGTCCGATCAAATGATTGTTGAAGGCAAGTAAATGCGAGTGTACACACTAGACGTTCTAGTCAAGGTACGGTAACGGTCAGCTCACAGTCAAAATTTGGAACATTCTCGCGACGAATCTTTTTGATCGGACCGAAACTGGACCGTGACCGGAGCGAGACTGGCACTATAGTGTGAATAGGCAGCGATCAAGCAACGATCAACATTCCTTCGTTCAGACCAACTAGAAATGAAAGAAAAATGACCGAAGCATGAACGTTGCTTGAACGATAGTGTGAATACTCAATCTTTTGATCGGAACGTTACCGGACCGTGACTGGACCTTGACTGGCACTATAGTGTGAATCAAGCTATACTCAATCTTTTGATCGGACCGTTACCGGACCGTGACTGGACCTTGACTAGCACTATAGTGTGAATCAAGCTTAATTGAAGCAACCTCCGTGGCCGAGTCGGGTGTGGGGGTGAGGTACACTTATCCTCGTGAGGACAATTACCATCCACTGAAGAGAATTAGTTTTTTGAGGCCTTAAGAT
>NW_007378331.1:43424-57304 GCF_000475195.1 Diaphorina citri | reverse complement strand
TTAAATACCTACTACATATTTTTTGTTGAATTTAGTTCAACTCCAGGTAATTTCGCAGTGGTCTGTGTTCGACCAGTCTTTCATTCCTTTGGGGGTTTTTCCAGAAAAAAAAAGTTTTACCTATTTTTGAAATTCTAGAGTAAGAAAAAAATCAACACATTTAATTGGGAACAAAATCAACAGATTAATTTATTCATATTGGATAGGTAAAACAAGAGTAAACAATGGTAAAACCGAATGAGAATTCAGGAATATTTCGAAATATGGAAAACTGCCTAGTCCACAGTACACCAATGCTAGCAGCTCTATATCCGAACGATAATAGACTAGAAATTAATCATGGTTATGAAAACCATTAAAAATAAGTAGATAAATAATATGAAAATATACCTAATAATTTTGGAATAAGGATAGGTAGGTATTACTACTAAATGCTAGCTTGGTATAATGTGGACGAAACATAAAATAACACATAAATAGGTAATTTATAGTAAGAGGTAATATGAATTTGTACCATCATATCTATCATAACTCAACCTTTCCACCTTAATCACACTTCAGCTTCTACCAACTCCGAGAATCGAACCCGGGACTTTGATCATAATCCAAATACCTTTTGCTAAGGTATTTTCTGAGTACACTTGTGCGCTTTCACTTTTCACTTTACATTTATTTCTCACATATCTCATCAGCCTCAGTACCTACCCTCTTTCACATTAACAATCCAAACAATATTGAAGAAGGCAATTAAATGGTAAGAAAATAAACCTTAACCAATGATTATCCTAGCACATACCATTTTAAATCTAAATATTTGTGACCCAAACCGGCTGGGTTAGTAGGTAAATAATTTTATGTGATTATTTGATTAACAATAACAGTACATATTAAGTACAGGAAGGCTTGAAGACCATCCATGAAAGGCCATCAAGACATTAAAAAAAAGAACAAAATTGTTACGAGGTAAAAGAAAATTCTCAAAATTTTATTGATCTCGAGAACGAAAAATAACTTTCAAAAAATTGAAAGTGGGAAAAATAATAATGAAACGAGAAAATTACTGGTAAAATAACAAGACAATATTAATAAAACGAATTTAAAAATTATTTCAAAGAAAAATAGATCGGAAAAAAGATCGCGGCAGATTTTTTCAGCTATCCGAACCGTCGAGAAGCATAGTCCCCACCCGAATGCCCACCCCAAGTCGATGACTTTGTCAGCACACTGAAAAGTTCAGAAAGAGGAGGAGCTTAATCCAAAGTTTAGGTGGGGGAAATTTCTCCTGCGCATGCGTTCGAACTTTGAGCTTTCTTTAGGAGCTTTACATACGATGCTACTTCTTTAGGAGCTTTACATACGATGCTACTTGGAGCTTTTAAGACGATGCTTCCTGGACCTTTTTATACGATGCAACTTTTTAGTACTAAAAGGCAGGGGATTTTTTTTTCTTACATGTAAGGGATATTTACCGTCACTCAGACTTGGCTTCTCCCTCTTTTTTTTTAACTTCGATGTTGTGCTGTTGAAGTTCGGTGCCGAGGGTTCCCTACTAAAAAAAAAAAAAAAAAAAAAAAAAAAAATCAAACTCGTTACAAAATACTTATATCTACCTAGGTAGGTATGTCTATTGCACAATTTTTAAATAAGAAGTTTGTATAAACGCCTAGAAATAATCGACTTATGCAATGTGGAACACAAAAACAGCGATCGAGAAGGAGCTAATTTCAGAACAGAAGTCCAGTGTACATACTACATACATACGTCTTTTTACTTTCTATTACCACAGTTATAGCGAAGCTATACTAGTATTGAGAGAAAGTATTGCAACTTGCAACTGGACCAAATTTTTACTTTTTTTTTTCAATTCTTTCTCTTCTTAGCTATAGAAAGCTATAGCATTATCCTCAGAGCTCACAGTGCCGTCCTCTGGCCTTCGCCACATTTTCAGCCGCTAGCAAAGATCCTATGCCGAACAAAGGTCATCACCCTCCCTCTCCTAAAACAAGGAGCAGGGGGAGGGGGAAATGGGGTGTCTACATAGAAACAGAACCCGACCGATAAAAATGTCCCCGTTTTTTTTCCCTCATTGAAAAGGACGTGACGGGAATACCGGCTACAACTTTATCCCTAACTTCACCATCACGGGGGAGATTGTACGGTCTGTGTAAAAAAAAATAATAATAATAATACCTACCTAATAAACTAATAATTTTTAAAAGAAAAAACTTTCGGATCATTACTATCGACTCAGTTGGATGAAAACATGAAAACAAATTTCCTAAAAAGATCCTTTCGAAGGCAAGTGGAGGCCTATATTTAGTATCTCGCCCCTATTTGATTCAACACAGGTACTCTGGTAATTATTCTATGTTAATTCTATTGTTATCGTTGTATTTTTTCATCGTTAAGCTGTTTTATTATAATTATTATTTTTTTAATATCATTTTTAATTAACAGAGTAAAAAAAGAAGAAACATCAGAAATGGGGTAGTTTCAAAATACAATAACGGTAAAAAAACGAACTTTTTTTGAAACTTCTCTGATGTTTTAACACCTTGTAACAAATAATGCGGGGCTTTGACTTTAATTTCATTACTACTAATTACTAGGTAGTAAAAAAAAAAACAATTGGAACTCGTTACAAAATACTTATATCTACCTAGCCTAGAGTACCTAGGTAGGTATGTCTTTTGCACAATTTTTATATTTTAAGAAGTTTGTATAAACGCCTAGAAATAATCGACTTATGCAATGTGGAACACAAAAAGAGCGATCGAGAAGGAGCTAATTTCAGAACAGAAGTCCAGTGTACATATAGGTACATGCGTCTTTTTACTTTCTATTACCATTACCACAGTTATAGCGAAGCTATACTAGTATTGAGAGAAAGTATTGCAACTTGCAACCGGTCCAAATTTTTTCAACTCTCTCTGTTCTTAGCTATAGAAGGCTATAGCATTATCCTAACCTTCTTTCCCGTGAATCTCTCGCGCGAGCAGACGGATATGAAATGCACAAGTAGGTAACAAAACAGCTATCCCGACATTCCCCCACTGTTCCAGATATGATTTCGTGCTGAAAGTGGGGAAGTACCTACAGTAGAACCTCGATTATTTCAACTTCCATTATTTCAAAGGAAGGAATTTTAATTGTGTTAAGTATAAATGCTTGTCACAAATGTCGTTCCCTGCTTAATGCACTACGCTAAGTTTTATGACTTGACTTGGACTCGAACCACCAACCTCCAGATCCGAAGTCCTTTTTTTTTAAATAAGAAGTTTGTATAAACGCCTAGAAATAATCGACTTATGCAATGTGGAACACAAACAGAGCGATCGAGAAGGAGCTAATTTCAGATCAGAAGTCCAGTGTACATATACATACGTCTTTTTACTTTCTATTACCACAGTTATAGCGAAGCTATACTAGTATTGAGAGAAATTATTGCAACTTGCAACCGGTCCAAATTTTTTCAACTCTCTCTGTTCTTAGCTATAGAAAGCTATAGCATTATCCTAAGAGCTCACAGTGCCGTCCTCTGGCCTTCGCCACATTTTAAGCCGCTAGCAAAGATCCCATCCCGAACAAAGGTCATCACCCTGCACCCTCCCTCTCCTAAAACAAGGAGCAGGGGGAGGGGGAAATGGGGTGTCTACATAGAAACAGAACCCGACCGATAAAAATGTCCCCGTTTTTTTCCCCTCATTGAAAAGGACGTGACGGGAATACCGGCTACAACTTTATCCCTAACTTCACCATCACGGGGGATATTGTACGGTCTAAATTCCGTGAATATGACATTTTGTGTGTAAGATTTTTTCCTGCAATGCCCCCCCCCCCTCCTTCTTCTGTCTGGGGGAAAATGCATCCAGCATTTCATCTCAGGGCGGTTTGCCTGTAGGAATAATACCTATGTACAGGGTGATTGCGAACTTGTGAACCACTCGAAAAATTCTCGACAAACGGATTGGAATTGTGAAATGAAATAAAACAATTTCTGCAAACATATTTTGTTCCATGAATTCGATTTTTGTTTGGATCGAAGAGTGGGCAAACATCTTCTAAGAAGAACGCATTTGTATCGTCTAGAATTTATAAAACCATCCTCGAGATTGCAATTGCCAAAAAACCCATGAAGAACATGCATCATTTTTGCGTGGTTCAATATTTTGCAGCCATCCTGTATAATGTAAGAACATACAAACATGAATCTACTTATAATATAACTACGTAGGTATAGCTATACGGTAGATCTGTTATACATATCTGTATTTCTAGTATCTGAATTTCTGATATGCAAAGATTAGATATTCCTAATAGAATTATGCAGTAATAATTGATAGAATTCATAGGTAGGTATACATAGATGTACGATCGAAAATCGTTTTGGATTTTCCTTTTCAAAGGAGCTGTTTTTTCCGAGAATTTTCATGAAATCTTTTTCTCATTTCTGGAGAATCGTGGGAATTATAAAATAAGTAGGTAGGTACATATATGTTTTATGATGACACTCCTTTTCTGTCTCAAATTTCCCAGTACCTATTAACCTACCTCTATAGAAAATTCACCCTTCAGCATTACATACGTAGGCAGGTGATTGGTGCATTCCAAGTTATCCGTAACCAATCCAGATATTATCCACACTCACTGATATTTCACGATGTGATGTGCAGAACGACAGACTGACATGTCTGTGACATTTCCTAGCATTTCCTACGCTCTGTTTTATATACGAAATGATTTGACTTTAATATCACTCCATTTTAGACATCTTTTTCCCTCTCAGAGACAAAAGATAGAGAGAGAGAGAGAGAGAGTGAAAGCTGAACAGAAAAGCGAGAAAATTAAGAATCCGAGCGAAACAAAAGAGAGCAAAGAGTAAACAAAACAAAATTAAACACAAGAGAGACTAAGACGAAAATAATAGACAAAGGGAAGAAAATCCTGATAACAAAAGATACGAGAGAGAAAGAGGAGCGAAATCTGAGTATGAAAGTGATATCAAAGAAGAGATGAAGGAGAATGAGAGGGAGAGGAGGAGAAAATTCGAAGAAAACAAAGGGAAGAAAATCCTGATAACAAAAGATACGAGAGAGAAAGAGGAGCGAAATCTGAGTATGAAAGTGATATCAAAGAAGAGATGAAGAAGAATGAGAGGAAGAGGAGGAGAAAATTCGAAGAAAACCTAGGCTGAGAAATTAATTAAAAAGGAATTACTCATATTAGTCAAGTTATAGGAGGCGTCAGAACGAGCGGTTGTGTGGTAGAGCGTTGTATAGGAAGAACTCACTGGTATTATGGTCTGGAATATTCAGCCTGTGACTCTAGATTCGAGTCCTCAAACATGAAGGGTCAGAAGTGTTACGAGATGTGCAAATCAAAGGTAGAAATGCCCAAGATATTGCAAAATGAGAACCATTTAAGACAGCAAAAAAAAAAAAAAAAACTTCCATAAAAGAAGGAATTCGAATAACTTCGAATAAGTACAAATCATTTTGATCTCTATCCTTCTTTTTGTTCATAAAAAAAAAAGAAATTAAAATTACCTAGAGGTTAAGATAAAGTAAAAACAGGATGTAACAAAGCTTGTCATTCATGAACACACTGTATACTAAACCAATATACGAACAATTCAACACGACCACTCCCTAAGGGCGAAAATAATAAATATAAGAACCTAAGAACTGTTTACCATTCCTTCCTCCTTATTGCTTTCCAATAGTTTCAATCTCCTCTTCTTTTTCTTTTCAAGTTTTCACTTCTTATTTTCCTTCTACTCCTTCTCCTCTTTCTTCTTCTCCTCCTCTTCCTCATCCTTCTTTATTCCTTTTTTTTTGTCTTTCTCTTTTCTCTCTTTCCCTCATTCTCATATTAGGCATTATATAGGTAGGTACCTACCTACTCTCAAGAAGAACTATGTTCGATAGAGGGAACTGTAACTGCTAAGGTCTTATCGTCCCGAAAGCAAAGAGGAGAAGGAAGACAGGATAGGAGAAAGCCAGCCGTTCCCTGAGAACGTACCTTATCTATTTAGGATAAAATCCGCCCCGGGCAGGAATCGAACCCGCGGCCTAGCACTTACAAGGTAGAAGCGCTACCCTAAAACTGTATTTAGATCATCCACATCTATCACCTGTATCTACGAGGGTAACACGTCTGCCTTGTAAGCAATAGCTCGCGGGTTCAATTCCCGCCGGGGTGAATTTTATCCTGAACGGATAAAGGTTCGTTCTTGAGACGGCTGACTTTCTCCTATCCTGTCTTCCTTCTATCTTTGCTTTCGGGACGATAAGACCCTGGCAGTTACAGTTCCCTCTATCAAACCTCTTGAAAAAAAACTATAGCTACGGGGTTATAAAATAAATAATAGAAAGTAAAAAATTGGACCGATTGCAATACTTTCTCATTACCTAGGTTCCCTATAAGGGTAATAGAAAGTAAAAAAAGTAAAGTGCAAGCGGTCTTTGAAAGACATATCAAAGATCATTTTTCCTCTCCTCTCTCTCTATCTGTTTATTTATTTATGTTTTCCGTAACGAATTTTCTTAATTGTTGAAAGAAAAATAAAAAGAGATAGAGAGAAGAGAGAGGGAGAGTGAGAGAGAATATGGGAAACAGTAGAGGAGTGACAGAGATCAATGTATTATGGGCTGAAAACAAAAGCGAAACAGAGAGGGCGAGAGAGAGAGAGAGAGAGAGAGGATGAAATATAGTGTACCTATCGGCAGAGGAGAGACAGAGATAGAGAAAGTTCAAGTGAAGAAAAAATAGAAAGAGAGAGGAGACAGTTGTAAAAATAAATCAAAGATGCGACATTGGAAACTTACTCTCTCTCTCTTAATACAAAATACATCATATGTTAGGATCAAAGTCAGAAATTTTTGTTTCAAAATAAATACCTAAGTACTCAAATCTTATAGGTAGGGTAATTATTGTTTTGAATGACAATGTATGGAAATAGGTAACACATGATGATACGCTAAACACTGTGGATTTGTAAGCGAGAGGACCGCGACTCGAATCCCGTGAGTGGCTTACACAATAATAATAATGAGAATGGTTTATTTGACGTAACTATAAAAATATCTTCCTTTTGTTCCTATATAATTATAAGGACTTACACACATGATGATACGCTAAACACTGTGGATTTGTAAGCGAGAGGACCGCGACTCGAATCCCGTGAGTGGCTTACACAATAATAATAATAATGAGAATGGTTTATTTGACGTAACTATAAAAATATCTTCCTTTTGTTCCTATATAAGTACTTACCCATTGGTACTTTTCAGGAACGGTTTCCTTCTGCATGATTTATTACCTTAAAATTATTCTTGCTTCCGTCTTGTTTCTAGGTATGAAGGGTGTCTCAACAAGTTTGCAATATAATGAGGCCATTTTACGTACAGGGTGTCTCAACAAGTTTGCAATATAATGAGGCCATTTTACATACAAGGTGTCTCAACAAGTTTGCAATATAATGAGGCCATTTTACATAGAGGGTGTCTCAACAAGTTTGCAATATAATGAGGCCATTTTACGTACAGGGTGTCGAAGGAGTTACCCATTGGTACTTTTCAGGAACGGTTTCCTTCTGCATGATTTATTACATTAAAATTATTCTTGCTTCCGTCTTGTTTCTATAATATTTAAATATTTTGCAATATGTGCTGTGAAAAACCATTTCTAAAGAAATGAACTATTCTGTACCTGCTCCTGTTTTTTGTAATTTTGTATTGTTAGTACATACCCAACCGCTAGGCCGCGGGTTCGATTCCCGCCCGGGGCGGATTTTATCCTGATGGGATAATGTTCGTTCTCGGAACGGCTGGCTTTTATCCTACCCTGTCTTCCTTCTCTCTTCGATTTCGGGACGATAAGACCATAGCAGTTACAGTTCCCTCTGTCAAACCTCTTATAAAAAAAAGCCTTTTGAAAGCAAAAACACACGATGCATGACGAAAATATTTTGGCTTTTATCCTACCCTGTCTTCCTTCTCTCTTCGATTTCGGGACGATAAGACCATAGCAGTTACAGTTCCCTCTGTCAAACCTCTTGTAAAAAAAAGCCTTTTGAAAGCAAAAACACACGATGCATGACGAAAAGACTTTAAAATGACACAATCTCAGCTATCTCACGTTGATGTTGATGACATGCGGTATAACTATTGACTTTGACTACATTGAGAATTTTTCCTTCTTTTTTATTTCTTCTTTTCTTTTGAACTTATGAGTAGCAGAAAGTAGCTTATGAGTAGCTATTTCTCTATTATTACCCTCTAAAAGTTTGCCGGTTTTCACAAAAAAAAAATGTTTTTAAACATTTCTTTTAAAGTACTCCTCTCGCCCTTGATTAAAGAAATTTATGAATTTATGTACTCAAGATAATATACAAGGTACACTCTAATAAATATTAATAAAAAATAATATACAAGGTGTACCATAATTAACGTGCCAGATTACCAGATTAAACGGGTGATTTAATGGAAGTAAAAAACATGACCATAATTTGTGAAGAGCTCTTTATGTGGATCCCTGTTTCATTGAGAGAGAAAGTATTATTTGAACCCAATGAATTACCAATTGAAATTTGTTAACATTGAGACACCCTGTATACGTAATTTATGTATTTATGTGCAGATAGGAGTTGTAAAGAAGAGAGCTCTTAGTATTATAAATTAATCCGCGGGATTCCTGAAGATTTTCCCAACAACAAATAACACCTTTAGAAACACACCCACCAGTATATCACGAGTATCGTCTTGGTGAACATACTATGGGATGGGCATGCTATGATACAGGCAAGAAGCCTAACGCTCATTGGAAAGGATACAAAAAAACGTGTTTTTTGAGAAGGGGAAAAACAGCTCATGGAGATTTGCCTTCAAAATGTCCCTACAAAACTCTTGCGTGTTCTTTTTTCTTTCTTTTTCGGACGTTCTACTGTTAGAGGAGTTTTTCTCCAAGAAACAATTATAGAATAGGTATACCTATTTAAATAACCCATCCATCAAGGTATGTATGAGAGAAATATACTATGAAGCCTAAAATAATTTTGCAGACTCCTCTTTTCCGTCACAAATCCCAAAATGTCCTTTGAGTTTTTCACTTTTCAGTCGTAGAGATATACGTAGCAACCTAACAAACTTTAATCGGAACAGGGAGGCCTGCAGGCAGAATTCAAAAGTTTTACCTTTTCCAGGAACAAGGAACGGCATTTGAAATTTTTGCCTGAAAGCGTTATTTTTAATATGTCCAATATATGAAGCCTACAATTATTCACAGAAATTTTGTTTCTAAAGTTAGACAAACGTGGAGAGAGGCCTTAAAGCCCTGTAAATCCTACTACACAGGGCCTGTAAATCCTACTACACACGGCCTGTAAATCCTACTACACACGGGAGTCACAGGACGACTTTTCCTGTCGATCTCACGAGTCCATTGTAGACGAAGCAAAAGTTGGGTATACCTAAAAAACTAATTACACAAAATTCAACTGATTGCTTATAAGGAGTGCGAAAATTAGCTGACTGACCTCCAGGCAAAATGCAAAACAGCGGTTTACATCGTTTGGTGAAAGAAAATTTCGGAAAAGTCGTTTCCAGTAGTACAGGAATCGTACTCCTTTATTGCCAATCAGTTGAGTTTTATGATCCCGAAAGTGGTTTTTCCTGTACTACTGGAAAATGGTACGACTTTTCCGATTTTTTTTTTCGCCAAACGATGTAAACCGCCGTTTTGCATATTGCCTTGTGGTCAGTCAGCTAATTTTCGCACTCCTTAATAAGCAATCAGTTGAATTTTGTGTAATCAGTTTTTTAGGTATACCTAGGCTTGCCAAATATCCAAAATGTCGATTCGGGACGCGAATCCGCGAACATAATTGCCAAATCCGCATTCTTCTTTTCTTTTGAACTTATGAGTAGCAGAAAGTAGCTTATGAGTAGCTATTTCTCTATTATTACCCTCTAAAAGTAAAAAAAAAAGCTCTATTTGTACACCTGTGAGACAGGCACTAACAATTGTCTCGAGTCTGCAATCACCAGACTAGAAGTTGAGTAGGTAACCGCAACCAACAGGAAGACAAAAGTTGCTAGCAAGTATTTGACATGAATCTTCCTAACCATCTTCCTTCCTATATAACCATTCCTTCCTATGTACATAACCATCTCTTAATGTTTCAACCCTTTCCTTCCACTCTCACCCCTAATTCTTCTTCTTCCCCTTTTTAGCCCGTCCTTCCTTTATTATTACAATAGTAATAAAAAAGGTACCTATAGTGGACGGGCTATTGCATTCGCTTCGGTGTCGTCTGTCTGTCACTCTATATATCACATTAAAGCTCTTTTTACCAATAACACGAAATTGGTGGTGCAAATTTTGTCCAGAAAACCATAAAGCAAAAGAAAAAAAAAAAAAAAAAAAAACGGGTTTTGGGGGATTTTTTTCACATTTTCTCACACAAATGAGCTCTGATCTTGAAATTTATCGCGACGACCTATGAACTCAAAGCGAGAAAGTTTTAGGTAACACTTCAGTCGTTAATGACCGGTTTTAGAGTCCCCTATGGTAAGCTACGGCGAGCAAGGCCAATAAATGGATGGGTGACTTAAAAATTATATTGGGAATAAAGGGAGAACTGGCTCTGGTCTTGATTTTAAATCATTACATGAAAGTAAAATCGAAAAATCAAATCAAGAATAATAATAATAAACTGAATATTGAACAAATTAGGTAGGTACAAAGATACTGATTTTCTTTAAACACAATCGAATAAACTACGGGCTAAAAAATTCCCGGAGGGAGAGGGACGGGCCCAGCTTATCCTCCTCTTTCTCATTCTCCTTTAGTCCTTTTCCTCTTCTAGTTTTCCTTTTTGTTTTGCTTCTCTAGCTTTTTCTTCTCCTCCAACTTCTTTTCCTTCTATTCTTCCCCTTTTCCTTCTTATTGTCTCTCTCTCTCTCTCTCTCTCTCTCTCTCTCTCTCTCTCTCTCTCTCTCTTTCTTTCTCTCTCCCTCTCTTTCTCACTCTCTCTCTCTCTCTCTCTCCTCACTACTTTCTCTCTCTGTGTTCATTATAAGATGATGTTTGTGGTTTTCTCCCTGTCAGAAGTGAAAAAGCATTACGTTTGTTTCTTGGTGCTGTTTTAGTTGTGAAAGCGTAAGGAGCTAGAAAAAGTTGAAAGGTTAGATAAAGGTTTAACCAAAAGTTTTCGCGTTCAGTGCTGCACTACCTATTCTTATTGTAGGTAGTCTATTTACACTAATCAGTGCTGCACTACGTATTGTAGGTAGTCTACTTCCACTAATAGGAGCTGAGTACAACCAGAAACGACTACATTTTCACAATGGATTCTGGGCCGAAATCAACTAACTCGTCAATTTCCAAAGAGGATAATTTTTGACTTCCTCTTTTCTAATGGGTACATATTCGAAAATACGAGCACCATCATAATTATTATTTGTGATAAATACATATCTATGCAGGTAGAGGTAGGTAAGGCACCTTACATTACCTACCTAACAGTCCTACAAAATATTGAAATTCTCTCTGCAAAACTTTCAGGAAAAAAAGAGCCAGTAGGTAAGTAAAAAGTTACGATTAAAAAACAAAAAACGTCTCATCTTACCTTTTTTTCTCCATTTTCAAACAAAAAAAAAAAAATGCTTTTTTTCTCATTTGAGAATTAGAATATTGAGGTACGTACCGATATGGTAGTGCGCCAGGCCAAGTTGCAAATTATTTTTTGGTAGTCTTGTACCTATACATATCAAAGATGCAGACATAAATTTACAGATTAAAATATGCACCTCATACACAAATACATAGACATAGGTAGAAGTATTTTATGTCCCTCCACACATAAATATGAAAAAATTAGAGAGTTTTAGCTGACGCAAAACATACCTCAGCATTTAAATTTTAGAAACATGGAAATTTTCACGAGTCCACAAAGTTCTACCTACTTTTATATTGGAAAGGTATGAAATGTCTGGGAGAAAGACATGGCGTGACATTTATAACACTCCTGTTTTTTAGGGACATAACTTTCACTACATTTACAAGAGAGAAAAAAATGGTAGAAACGGTGGAAGAGAAGGAGGAGTACAAGGATTACAAGAAATTTGTGAAACAAAAGTTTTAGCCAAAGAAAAATTTCCAAGAGATGAATCTTTTTACTATATAATAATAGTGCTTATTTATACTGCTCGCATAGGACTGAATAGTCCCTTTACTCCAGGCTACTACTATTATTGTGGTCAAATTCTCAAATTTTGAGGATAAAATTCCATACCTCGGCTGGGATTGAACCCACGCCCTCCTGTTTACCAGGCGAGCGCCTTGACCACTACACCACCGAGGCGGGTTGTAAAACGTGTAGGTACATTGGTACAACTTGTAAAAAAGCCCATCAGATGAGTTCTATTTTAGTCTGCTGAGAGCAGGAGCAAGTGTTACTTGAACACATATCTTGATTAGCTATGTACATACTTACCCTCTACCTATTATGGCCGATTATGTACATATATTTGTAAAGAGATCAACTTGTAGATTAATGTAGGTACAAGAAATTTAGAATAATATTGATGTGTCTATGTCTATATTTATCATGTAAAACTGAAGAATAACCAAATGACTTACCTACATTTTGTCTATTTTTTTGTTACTTAAAACAAACAATCTTGAGCAATTCGCACATCCAAGGTCAAACAAGACTCGTCAGTTTTCGTCAGCAATTTTCACAACTTTTGTTCCTTCTCTAACAAGTTTGTTAAAAAAAATTCTGAAATCTACTCGTTAAAATTAAAACGAAAGTTACCCCCTGGCTCCCCTATGGTTCCTGTTACCACCACCGGGTCCATGTTACCCCGAGCTACCCTAGCTTTCATCTCGCCAGGGTTATTTCCTACATGAGGATGTATGTCAGCCCTTCTTGTCCTATTTTATGCACATATCTAGACATATTATAGGGTAAACTGGGGGCATCAGAGATCACTCGAAAATACAAAGCGACTTTTTGTTAAGTGGTATTTTATTCGAATATTATTTTATTCGAATGCAGACATCCTTCTTGCAGGCCAATAATATTCTGAAGCAAAAATACACATTTGACAAAAATGTTGGCAAAAAATTCTGTCCTCTGTTTCAAATGACGAAAAAAGGCGGCATTATGAGTTCCCCTGACTCAAAGTTACCCCAGTTCACCCTATTTTCCATATAAAATATAAAAGGAAACGTGTTAGGACATAGTTCTACATTCCCGGGGACTCCATGCTCTTTGAAATTCACTACAGCCCTAATAGAGGTAGCTATGTCATTTACATATACAGTAGGTAACTATGTATAGGTACATTACACAGGAGTTATGAATATAACTTGGACATGAGTGTCATTTAGGTTGTAAATTAGCAGAGAAATCACCTATGACTCTAATTTTAACTTAAAGAGAGGAAATATTTTGAATCCCCGACCTTAAATATAGCAGCCCAGTTTAGGCAAACTTCAGCGATATTTTGGGAACCTATGCGTTAATTGTGTTTTTGGCTATAGCCACTCTCAGGAATATCTATGCCAAGTAGATATTGAAGATCAACATGCATGGGTACAAGATTAAGAAAAAAATAAAATAAGAAACAATAAATTACCACCAGGAAAAATAAAATTAGTTTACTTTGAAAAATAAATCTTTGTCTTTTTGTTCTTGTTTTTCGTTTTCTTCTTCCTTCTACATATTTCCATTTCCAAATCATACATTTCATATTTTCTTCCAAGGGATCGAAACCTAATAAACAAAACCTAATCAAACCTCGTTGGAATATTACTAGGGATGAATATCATGCTAATAATAGCATTGGAAAAAAAAAACAGGTTGTAACGGA
>NW_007378331.1:20924-38424 GCF_000475195.1 Diaphorina citri | reverse complement strand
CAATGGATTCTGGGCCGAAATAAACTAACTCGTCAATTTCCAAAGAGGATAATTTTTGACTTCCTCTTTTCTAATGGGTACATTTTCGAAAATACGAGCACCATCATAATTATTATTTGTGATAAATACCTACATATATCTAAGTAGGTAGAGATAGGTACCTAACAGTCCTACAAAATATTGAAATTCTCTCTGCAAAACTTTCAGGGAAAAAAGAGCCAGTAGGTAAGTAAAAAGTTACTATTAAAAAACAAAAAACGTCTCATCTTTTCTCTTTTTTTTCCCAAAAAAAAAAAAAAAAAAAAAAAAAAAAAAAATGCTTTTTTTCTCATTTGAGAATTAGAATATTGAGGTACCTACCGATATGGTAGTGCGCCAGGCCAAGTTGCAAATTATTTTTTGTTAGTCTTGTACCTATACATATCAAAGATGCAGACATAAATAAAATTTACAGATTAAAATATGCAGCTCATACAAAAGTACATAGACATGGGTAGAAGTTTTTTATGTCCCTCCACACATAAATATGAAAAAATTGGAGAGTTTTAGATCACTGACGCAAAACATACCTCAGCATTTAAATTTAAGAAACATGGAAATTCTCACGAGTTCACAAAGTTCTAATACCTACTTTTATATTGGAAAGGTATGAAATGTCTGGGAGAAAGACATGGCGTGACATTTATTACACTCCTGTTTTTCAGGGACTTAACTTTCACTACATTTACAAGAGAGAAAAAAAAATGGTAGAAACGGTGGAAGAGAAGGAGGAGTACAAGGATTACAAGAAATTTGTGAAACAAAAGTTTTAGCCAAAGGAAAATTTCCAAGAGATGAATCTTTTTACTATAGGTAGGTATGTATAGGTACAACTTGTAAAAAAAAACCCATCAGTTGAGTTCTATTTTAGTCTGCTGAGAGCAGGAGCAAGTGTTACTTGAACACATATCTTGATTAGCTATGTACATACTTACCCTCTACCTATTATGGCCGATTATGTACATATTTGTAAAGAGATCAACTTGTAGATAAATGTAGGTACAAGAAATTGAGAATAATTGATGTGTCTATGTCTATATTTATCATGTAAAACTGAAAAATAACCAAATGACTTACCTACCTACATTTTGTCTATTTTTTTGTTACTTAAATCAAACAATCTTGAGCAATTCGCAGATCCAAGGTCAAACAAGAGCCGTCAGTTTTCGTCACCAATTTTCACAACTTTTGTTCCTTCTCTAACAAGTTTGTTAGAAAAAAAAATTCTGAAATCTTCTCGTTAAAATTAAAAAGAGGAGTAAAAAACTGTGCGAAATGGTGGAAACTGTAACGAGGTGGAAACATGAGGAGTATCTTAAGTCTTAATATTCTTAATTCTCCACAAGTTTGCAATATAATGAGGCCATTTTACCCACAGGGTGTCTCAACAAGTTTGCAATATAATGAGGCCATTTTACGTACAGGGTGTCTCAACACGTTTGCAATATAATGAGGCCATTTTACTTACAGGGTGTCTAAACAAGTTTGCAATATAATGAGGCCATTTTACATACAGGGTGTCTCAACAAGTTTGCAATATAATGAGGCCATTTTACGTACAGGGTGTCTCAACACGTTTGCAATATAATGAGGCATACGCTCCCGTAAGCGATGACGTCACATCAAATGTCCCGAGCAAAGCTCCCTCGCAGGCAACGCATTAATGTGTTTGTGCGCATAACTTTCTGCGCAGTTCTTTCTGCTCCTCCGCTTGCATAGTGGCTTAGTGGCGCTACCTAACGGACGAAAAAAACAACTGCGTAAAGTCTGACGTCACACATATTTGAACTTTTTCATTAGAACGGAAAATAAAAATTAAATTTTCGACCTTTAACAGTTATTTTTTCGGAGTTTTGACATTTGACTTATTACATTATTACATAGGAATCGACCATTTATTTATAATTTTTACCCATTTGCTCCATTGTAGATGATGAGCTAATAAGGTGAGAAATCTAAAAATCTCTAGGTAGGTACTTTCGACTCAAATGACTTGGAAAATTTGAAAATATGTAGCTACGTAACCACCCAAATGTCGACTTTGAAAAAGTTCCAAACCCATAACGTAAGTACCTACTTATAGTAAAATAAAATCACCCTGTCTGTGGTTCGAAAATCACTTCTGCCTTCTACCTATCTAATATGTCTGGATATTACGAGTAGAAATTGGATGTAATAGGTAAACGTACCATTCATTACATAGAAAGACATAAAATTACATAGGAATACATGGATATCATTATATATAATATAGGAAGGCATGAAATCTTTGAAAGTTATCGACGTCGTAAAACCCAAAATCCAGAAAAATGGGGTCATATCATGCCCCTCTCCCCCTCATTCTTCCTCTTTTGTCAAACATCCCCTTCCCAATTTAGGTAATGTCCCAATCCCTTCTGTACCCTTTGCACCGGCTAAAATACTTTTGTAAATCTTATATCTTTACCTTTTTAAAGGGGATGATTTTAGAATGCACCAAAGATAGTGCGAATCATGTGTAAGCTTGATAGTGCGAATCATGTGTAAACTTGATAGTGCGAATCATGTGTAAACTTGATAGTGCGAATCATGTGTAAACTGTAAACTTGTTTACTAAACTCCATCTTTTTTTCTCCCAAGAGGTTTATTCGGAGGAACTGTAACTGCTGAGGTCTTATAGTCCTAAAATAGGAAAGAGAAGAAGGATAAGAGAAAGCCGTTCCGAGAACGAACGTTATTTGTTTGGGATAAAGTCCGGATCCGGGCGCTTACAAGATAGACGAGTTACTGTCCAAGCTAACTAGACTGGCAAACTACATCAATAGCGGACTAACCATTTGGGAGTTATGACGAAACAAAGAATTCCACATTCACATCAAATTGAAGTAGGTAAATATGGTAAATCCCTTTGCATGATAAATATAGGACACCTACACCCCGCTTAAAGGGCACCGTAATTTATTCATAGGGTAGAAATAGGAGTGTAATGACGGATGACATGTTCCTGGGTTAAGATATTGAGTAGGTAGAGGTCAAAGGCGAAGGGTGATTCTTCTTGTTTTTATATTTTAGGTATTTCAAAAAAGGAGAAAAAAAATACAGGTTCATTTTCTTTGAAAAAATGTACCTTGTCCCTTAGAATAGAATACCTATTTCAAAAAAGGAGAAAAAAAATACAGGTTCATTTTCTTTGAAAAAATGTACCTTGTCCCTTAGAATAGAATACCTACCTACCTACAGTCGTCGTCAGGCATACATATTTACTCGTTTATCAATAACCAGGGCTCCCACGAGCTTGTTTTTTACTTTCTATTACCCTTATTTTTTATTATTATTATTTTTTATTTTTCGTTCTTAACATGTAACTAAGTAGGTACAGAGTTTTTCGGTCTATGGAAGTGAAAAAATTCGTTACACAGAAGTACGTTATATCGAAGTATATCGAACTTTTATGTATGTAGGTACCTACTAGAATGTGGAATGACATTTTAAAACAGATGTGATGGATTTGAAGGAAACAAATCCAAATAGAAGAGAGCATATTACTGGCTGTCACATTCTCTTCCACTTAACCCCTATAATGTAGTCAATGAAGCGGCACTAAATACTCTGAACAGACTCTTTACAAATGCTGAAATCCTGTCTCTTATACCTTTTACGAAGAGAAATGGGAGAGAGAAATGAGAGAAGGAGGGAGAGAGAAGAGGGAGAGAGGAGAGAGGTAGATTAGAGAGAGAAGGGAGAGGATGAGAGAGAGAGAGAGGACAGAGGAGAGGAAAAGAAATGTCTTTTGTAAACTTCACACAACTTTCTTTTTTTTTTTTTTTTTTTCGAGTGGTTTATTCGGAGGAACTGTAACTGCTGAGGTCTTATAGTCCTAAAATCGGAAAGAGAAGAAGGATAAGATAAGGAAAGAGAAGAAGGATAAGATAAGAGAAAGCCGTTCCGAGAACGAACGTTATTTGTTTGGGATAAAGTCCGGACCCGGCCGCTTACAAGATAGACGAGTTACTGTCCAAGCTAACTAGGCTGGCAAACTACATCAATAGCGGACTAACCATTATTTTAGGAGTTATGACGAAACAAAGAATTCCACATTCACATCAAATTGAGGTAGGTAAATATGGTAAATCCCTTTGCATGATAAATATAGGACACCTACACCCCGCTTGAAGGGGAACCGTATAATTTATTCATAGGGTAGAAATAGGAGTGTAATGACGGATGACATGTTCCTGGGTTGAGATATTGAGTAGGCAGAGGTCAAAGGCGAAGGGTGATTCTTCTTGTTTTTATTTTTTAGGTATTTCAAAAAAGGAGAAAAAAAATACAGGTTCATTTTCTTTGAAAGAATGTACCTTGTCCCTTAGAAATCTTAGAATAGAATACCTACCTACAGTCGTCATCATAGGTACATACATATTTACTCCTGTATCAATAACCAGGGCTCCCACGAGCTTTTTTTTTTTTTTTTTTTTTCGTTCTTAACATGTAAGTAAGTAGGTTTTTCGGTGAAAAAATTCGTTACACAGAAGTACGTTATATCGAAGTACGAACTTTTATGTATGTACCTACTAGAATGTGGAATGACATTCTAAAACAGATGTGATGGATTTGAAGGAAACAAATCCAAATAGAAGAGAGCACTGGCTGTCACATTCTCTTCCACTTAACCCCTATAATGTAGTCAATGAAGCGGCACTAAATACTCTGAACAGACTCTTTACAAATGTTCAAATCCTGTCTTTTATACCTTTTACCAAGAGAAATGGCAGAGAGAAATGAGAGAAGGAGGGAGAGAGAGAAGGAGGGAGAGAGAGAAGGAGGGAGAGAGAAGAGGGAGAGAGGAGAGAGGTAGATTAGAGAGAGAGAGAAGGGAGAGGAAGAGAGAGAGAGAGAGAGAGGACAGAGGAGAGGAAAAGAAATGTCTTTTGTAAACTTCACACGACTTTCTATTGCATTATGCAACTTCAGAAAAAAAAATGAACTCCACATACTTCCAGACCTTTTGCGAACCACTTTTTGTACTCAAGGGATTTGAAAACGGATATTTCCACCTACCTATTTCCAGATTTTGAAAATCTGACCCGATTCCACAATACTTTCTCATTATTTGATATAGGTTCGATATACACATACACAGGGTAATAGAAAGTAAAATAATGCTCGTCTAGCATTTGATCGTAAGCTTATTACTGAAGGAATTAGGAAAACATGGTAAGAAAGTATAGTTGTGCAGGTATCTATGTGTTTTAATACTTACTTTCTGTGAGTACCTAGATACAAACATACCTACGTAGCTCTTGCAAGAAAATACATATTAGATAGGTACCTACTTGTGTTTTATAATGCGGTTTAGAAAAGAAGCATGCTTGTTAACTCCATTTGTCACGGGTAAAGGCTTACCTTTGCGATCGATTTAATTTGATATAAACTGGATATATTTTATTTTTCACTCTCATAAATCAGTAGAAATTATAATTGCATTCACCTGTCTTGTTTGCTGATGGCTTCGGGTTCAATTCCTGACGGAGTCGAATTCTCTTTAATCCTTTGATTTTTATATTTACGTTAATGCTACCATTGAACTGTCGTTCGCATTGGTCGCTAGCGCTACTCATTCAAACTCAGTTGTCCCCACGAAAGCTGAGATCAGCACCAAGATAGTACCACAAAATACTTCGACTCTTGAACTCATAAATCAGTAGAAATTATAATTGCATTCACCTGTCTTGTTTGCTGATGGCTTCGGGTTCAATTCCTGACGGAGTCGAATTCTCTTCAATCCTTTGAGTTTTATATTTACGTTAATGCTACCATTGAACTGTCATTCCCATTGGTCGCTAGCGCTACTCATTCAAACTCAGTTGTCCCCAGCACGAAAGCTGAGATCAGCACCAAGCATAGAACCACAAAATACTTCGACTCTTGAATAAAGTCAACAAAGGATTCCAAGCTCTGTTGTGGTAATTGTGTCTACGAAGATTGCGAACACAGTCATACCTACCGATTTTATCTTTACTACTATAATTAGTTGTAAACAGAGGAGCAAAGAGGAGAGAAATGTCCATTTTACCTATCCTAACTACCACATGAAGAAGGAACAAGAGGAGAAAGATATAAATATGAAAAGTGAAGCTATAAATATGATGATGCCAATAAAAATCTGGCATGAAAGCAAACATAAATCCTCCGAACTGCAGATAAATAAACCAGATAACTCTACCAAACCCAATAAAAAATAAAGCCATACCTCTAGTCTTTATGTTAGTCCTATCTACTAATCAAATTGATCGAAACCTAATAAACAAAACCTAATCAAACCTCGTTGGAATATTACTAGGGATGAATATCATGCTAATAATAGCATTGGAAAAAACACAGGTTGTAACGGAAAACAAAGGAAATATATCTAATTAGCTAAAATATTGGAAAACACAGGTCGTTTCAGTGAATAATCTAATAATGATGTACCTACATGTACCCACCTATAGCATTAGAAAACACAGGTTGTAAAGGTAAATAATTATTGTAGATATTTGTAATAACTATTATAAATCTAATTTTACTATCAATCTAGAGTTTAAATGTTTTAAATTAAAATGTATAGGTAATTAGGATTGATTTATAAATCAATCTTTAAACTTCCTATAGACTAGAGTCTAGACCCAGGCAACACGGTAGCCTAACGGTTTTTTCTCCTTGGAAAAATTTTTTTTTTTTTTTTTTTTTTTTTTTTTACTCCTTGGAAAAAAAATTGTTTCTTGATGTAACAACAGTTACATTGTGATGGGTATCCAATCTAGGTATTGAACACAGAAATTAAAACTCGGTTGATTGAATTTTGTTTTATTTCCTATTTATGTTTCACATCATCATCTATATTTTTACGCCCGTTGTGACTAGCACTTGCAACTTCAAGGTTTTCTGGGCACATTTCACATTCTGGCATTTTCAGTTCCTTCTTGTATTTTCACGTTTGGACTTTTGAGGGCTCATTTTGAAGCTAATCTTCGTTATTGGAATTTTGAGGATTTTTTTTAAATACCTTCTGAAATTTTGTTGACTTCTTTTGATTAACTCCTGGAATTTTGTTGACTTCTTTTGAATACCTCCTGGAATTTTGTTGACTTCTTTTGAGTACCTCCTGGAATTTTGTTGACTTCTTTTGAATACCTCCTGGAATTTTGTGGACTTCTTTTAAATACCTCCTGGAATTTTGTTGACTTCTTTTGAATACCTTCTGGAATTTTGTGGACTTCTTGAATTTGGAGATTTTCATGTATAATTTTGGAGATTCATACTTTATTGAATTTAGAGATTTTCTTGAATATTTTTGGAGATTCATACTTTCTTGGATTTGGAGTTATATGCGACGGAGATTTTGCCTTTTCTCTCTCTCTCTCTCTCTCTCTCTCTCTCTCTCTCTCTCTCTCTCTCTCCTTTTTTATTTCAAATATAAAAAAAATCTCTCAAAGCAAAAATAATATTCATTACAAAAACTTTTCTCCTATAAAAGGGCTGACTGTGTACTGTTTCCTCCTGCTTTTATCAACTGGAAAATGCTGGAAGGCGGTCGGTAGCCTGTCCACTCTATAATCCTCAGCTATACGGTCCTACCCCCTGGCTACCCTATCTTTCCTGTTACCCCCTGGCTCCCCTATGGTTCCTGTTACCACCACCGGGTCCATGTTACCCCGAGCTACCCTAGCTTTCATCTCGCCAGGGTTACATTTCCTACATGATGATGTATATCAGCCCTTCTTGCCCTATTTTATGCACATATCTAGACATATTATAGGGTAAACTGGGGGCATCAGAGATCACTCGAAAATACAAAGCGACTTTTTGTTAAGTGGTATTTTATTCGAATAGGTATTTTATTCGAATGCAGAAATCCTTCTTGCAGGCCAATAATATTCTGAAGCAAAAATACACATTTGACAAAATGTTGGCAAAAAATTCTGTCCTCTGTTTCAAAAGACGGAAAAAGGCGGCATTATGAGTTCCCCTAACTCAAAGTTACCCCAGTCCACCCTATTTTCCATATAAAATATAAAAGGAAACGTGTTAGAACATAGCTCTACATTCCCGGGGACTCTATGCTGTTTGAAATTCACTACAGCCCTAATAGAGGTATAGCTATGTCATTTATGTATACAGTAGGTAACTATGTATAGGTACATTAGACAGGAATTATGAATATGACTTGGACATGAGTGTCATTTATGTAGATAAATTAGCAGAGAAATCACCTATCCCTATGGCTCTAATTTTAACTTAAAGAGAGGAAATATCTTGAATCTCCGACCTTAAATATAGCAGCCCAGTTAAGGCAAACTTCAGCGATATTTTGGGAACCTATGCGTTAATTGTGTTTTTGGCTATAGCCACTCTCAGGAATATCTATGCCAAGTAGATATTGAAGATCAACATGGGTACAAGATGAAGAAAAAAATAAAATAAGAAACAATACATTACCACCAGGAAAAATAAAATTAGTTTACTTTTTTAAAATAAATCTTTGTCTTTTTGTTCTTGTTTTTCGTTTTCTTCTTCCTTCTACATATTTCCATTTCCAAATCATACGTATTTCATATTTTCTTCCAAGAAAATTGGTGCACTCCAATTCCCACCAGGTTAGTTACTGCTATGTACAATAAAATTAGTTTATTTCACAACTATAATTCTAGACGATTTTATACAAATTGAGGTTGTCTTATTTTTTCTTCCTCTCTCTCTTTTTTCTTTTTTTTTTCTTCTTCTTCTTCTTCTTCTTCTTCTTCTTCTTCTTTTTCAGAACATTAATTTCTTTAATTCTCGAATTTCTTCCTTGAGTTGGTACGGTTACAATTCCCGCTAGGTATTTTGCTGCGACGCGACATAAGAAAACGTGTCAGGTTAGTCAAGTAGGTACGAGGTAGCTATCCTTAATTTAGATTCCAGGTCATGAGTTCTCAAACTGTGGCCTCATCAGTCTCCGGGTGATGTTTGAATCCGCCCTGTAACAGTCTAAAAGCCCTTCAAAGAACCACAAATAAAAAGAAGTCCATAAAGAACACAATAGATTTTTCAAGAGGTTTGATACAAGAAACTGCTAAGGTCTTAACGTTTCAAAAAAACGAAGAGAGAAGGTAGACGGGATAGGAAAAAGTTAGCCGTTCCGAGAACGAACCTTATCTGTTTAGGATAAGGGAATCGAACCCGCGAACTTGAGCTTGGACTCAAATCACCAACCCCCCGATCCGATGTAACCGATGTTTGTTAAAACTGTTAAAAGAAGGTGTGTCAGGTAGAGGTAGTGAGACAATGAAATTTTTTGAGAACCCCTGATTTAGGTCAGCTTAAGATTCCATAGTGAAAAGAGGAATCAGGGGGAAAAACCTGAGCAGGGAAATTAAGCTGCCAATAATTCCCATAAAGCGGTTTTATGACCCCTCTTCCGTTTATCTCTCTCACTTTTCAACGTTTCTATTTTATTCAATTCCCTCTCCCTTTTCTTCTCCTCCTCTTCCTCCTCCTTCTCCTCTTCTTCCTCCTTCTCTCTCTCTCTCTCTCATATCTATCCCGAGTAAATCTCTCACTTTGTATTTCTCTTCTCCTCATACCACACCACCATTTCTTATACGCACTTCATCTTGTGTTCTTTTTTCCCTTGTCATTTCCCTCTCCTCCTCCTCCTCCTCCTCCTCCTCCTACTCCTACTCCTCCGCCTCCTCCTCGTCTTCTTCTTCTTCTCTTCCTTCTTCTTATAAAAGGTCACCTCAGCACACACCACTACCGTACTACGTGCTTCAATTTGCATTGCATTTTTTTTTCTCGCCACATCCAGTATTTTCTTCACCAAAACATCTTCTCCCATGCCATGAGTTGTGCTGGTGTTTTTGTGTCACCCTGTTGTAGGTAAGTTTTTTCTTCATCTTTTCCCAAACCTATGCTGGTGTTTTTTGTCTCTCATCAAGTCATCATCATCACCCTTTGGTACCAGTACCTACCTATTTTCTTCAACTTCTATGATTTATGTTAATGTTTCTGTGTCTGTTGAACAGCCTGTGGTATTTTCTTCATCTCTTCCCATGATCTATGTTGGTGTTTTTGTGTATTTCAACACCTTTCAGTAGCTATACCTACCATCTACAACAAAACTTCCATGATTTGTGTTAATGTTTCTGTGTCTTTTGAACAGCCTGTGGTATTTTCTTCATCTTTTTCCCTGATCTGTGTTGAAGTTTTTGTTTTTCCCTAATACCACATTGATGTCTTTGTGTATACGGTAGGGTTTATGCTTTATCGCTTCTACAGTTTTCTTATGCACTTTGATGTTTTTTCTTTTATTCTTCTTCTTCTTCTTCTTCTTCTCCTTTAGGACATTGTTTCTCAAGTCCGTGTTATTCTTTGTCATAATATTTTCTTTTGTCATAATACCTAGCTACTTTATTCTCTAGTTTTTTCAATTTTCTCCCCGGATAAAGGTTTACTACCTAGATTGTTATATTTATTTTTAGGTTGGCAAAGGGAGTCACCGACTAAATATTATATTGGACATTGTTTATCTCAGGTGGGATTTAACAAAGTACATAGTTAGCTTTCGTTTAGTAAGCAGGATAACGTGGGTTCAATCCAAAAAAAAAAAAAAAAAAAAAAAAAAATCACAGCTTTTCCTGTTATTCAACTTTGAATAGTTACGATATATGTACCTACATATGTACCTACCTATTTCTACAATGGTGGCTGTGAAAAATCATTTTTCCACGAATTTCGTTGGTGTTTCCTCTCTCTTACTTTTTTCATAATGGTTACCTCAAAAACTCAATTTATGAACAGTTTTCTCCGATTTTGGCAAAATTGTAGATATGTATTATACAAAACTACCTTACCTATACATCTGGATTTGTTCAAATGTTTTGTTTTGGCTATTTTTCATCAAAGGTTTTATTTTTCAACACCTTTCTCATTCTTCCCCCTTTTCTTCCTCCCTGATGTCTCCGCCCAAAACCCTTTATCTTCTGAAGCGCCCCTCGACCCTATCTCATTGTTCTATTAGCACCTGATAGCGTACAGTGGCGCTCATACATTGTTTGAAGTAGCCATACATTATATCCAAGTGCCCCGCGTAACACATTAATGTAAAGTATGATCTCACGTGGAGATATCGTTTGTGTGTTCTACTGGGGGTAGAAAACAAGACGGACTTATGTAAAAGGGGAATAGAATACACCTTCCTTAAGGCGTATTTCCTTCTATGTATACTGCCTTGAGGCGTATTCTTTTCTATCATTCCTGTAGCCCTAAAAAGTGTGCTTATTTCAGCACTGGTACTCTTGCAAATGGATGAGATGCGTTGAGGAAGTAGGAATCGATAGTAATGAAATTTGTTTTATTTATTCTTTTCTATCATTCCTGTAGCCCTAAAAAGTGTGCTTATTTCAGCACTGGTACTCTTGCAAATGGATGAGATGCGTTGAGGAAGTATAAGAATCGATAGTAATGAAATTTGTTTTATTTTAAGAAAAATAAAGTACAGAGTCAAGGAAGAAAAAGAAAGTTTAAAATATTACATTGGTACATGTACTTAAATTAGGTTTTTGTTGGGGGGAAAATAGGTAATGAAATTACGGCTATGTTCCTCACAGCTCACAGCCTCAGTAACGAATAAGTTACATGGTGGAAGGAAGAAGAACTCTCCCTCTCGTTTTAACACGGTTTTCGAAATGGTCGTCAAATTATTCGTAAATATGAATTGAACACAGTATCTTGACATTTTACTGACACACCCTGTAGGTATGTAAATAACAATTGAACCCTCAGCAGAGAATGCACAAGGACTTATCGATATTTCCACCCTTTTTTTATGCAAAACATATAAAATCCCTGCATTCCAGGTATTATAGGTACCTACGAAAACCTATAACCTAAATACTAGGTATTACCTACGAAAACCTGTAACCTACTAAAATAAGCTCACCTGAAAAATATTGTTTTCGAAAAAAATAAAATGAAAATATTGTATTCTCATCGATTTTCCATACGTTTTTTTTCTACAGAATTATATGGAAGACGGAAATGAATGTGAAATGTGGAACAGTATACATACAGGGTGACCAAATGTTAGGGTATCAAACTAAAAGGAGTGATTTATCGGGTGAAAATGAGACTTTTTAAAAGTCTAGGAATTGGCATCTGAAAATGTTCTTTGAGCTAAAGCTAAAGGGAATACAAGAGTCAGATATGCCGACTTGGAAAATTTTATTTATTTATTTACACGCTAAGCAGCAAGGCCATGTGTGGACTTGGAAAATTGATTAAATAATGTTTAGGAAAATAATAATGGGAACTTTTTTTCTCATTTTCAATGTTCTTTCGGATGTTCGCATTAGATTTTGAAAATATTGATCAGCAAAAAATTCTCCTGTTCAGGGTGGGGAAAAAAGCCTTATTTTAATCCATTGAGTCACCCCTTTTCAGTTTGGTACTTAAACTCTGTAACCACCCTGTATACTCGTATTATGGTAATCCTCTCTCTCAGTCAGAGTATGCATTTCGTTCTCATTTCTATCAATAATAATGTCCCCAAATCTGAACTTAATATTATGTGCAATATAGAATATAGCAATATAGTATACATACTCATATGTATGTACTTATATAAATATATTATGTACCTATGTACACCCAGGTAAATACTATCTACAGTACCTATGTAGCCATAAGGATTACCGGATATATTTTATTCCAAAAAGATAATATGGAGATAAACAGGGTGATCCGTAAATTATTTGATTTTATATTTTCCAGAAAAAGGCCTAACGAGTTCTATTTATAAAAACATCAGAGGAATATACTCGAGGCCAAATCAATAAAAACAAAAACATCAGCTTCTATTATATTGGGTGACCTCTCCTTCCATTTTTTTTTTTTTTTTTTTTTTTTCTCAAAAAGTGCGGAATATGACTTCAGAATTGTTTCGTGGAATACCCTCTGCACGCTATTAATTATTGAAAACATTAATGTTTGTCTCTATTGTAAAGGGTTCGAGTCCTGATCGAGGAAAACTTATTTACCTATCGCTATGAGGATAACTCTTATGAGTGAGAACATGCAAATTATTTGCAAATCCCTTCGCTTTCTTTAATGAATGTGAAGGTGTGTCCACACGTAGTCGTTAAAAGCTGACTATTTACAATGGAAGTTCAAAGTAAGAAAGGCCAAACAAAATTAATTTAATATTAAGTAAATAAAGTTTCAATTTCTTGTTCATTTCGAAAAGCAAAGTCGTTTCTACTCTAGTGACTAAGTGACTATTTTAGTGTTAAATATCAAGTGTTTCATCTATTGCTTTGATCGCCAACAATTTGAAACACAATAACGTGTAATTGACAAAGAAACTTATGCTGTTCGAGGGTGAAAATTTCATCTTTCCTTGTGGCATAAGTTGAGAAGAGGTGCCTTATTCTCTACAAGTATCTGACTATATTGAGACTGGTATTTTCAAAGGCATACTAATAATATCTTGTCGGCACTATTGGAGTCTTTGGCTCCGTACAGCCTACTCCCTCCTCCTCCGCCTCCTCCTCCTCTTCCTCCTCCTCTTTTTTCTTTTATTTCCAATCACTCCTCATGAAAAATGTCTCTTCCGTTTATCTCTCTCACTTTTCAACGTTTCTATTTTATTCAATTCCCTCTCCCTTTTCTTCTCCTCCTCTTCCTTCTCCTTCTCCTCCTCTTCCTCCTCCTCCTCTTCCTCTTCCTTCTCTCTCTCTCTCTCTCTCTCATATCTATCCCGGGTAAATCTCTCACTTTGTACTTCTCTTCTCCTCATACCACCACCATTTCTTATACGCACTTCATCTTGTGTTCTTTTTTCCCTTGTCATTTCCCTCTCCTCCTCCTCCTACTCCTCCTCCGCCTCCTCTTCCTCCTACTCCTCCTCCGCTCCTCTTCCTCCTCTTCTTCTTCTTCTTCTTCTTCTTCTTCTTCCTCTTCCTTCTTCTTATAAAAGGTCACCTCAGCACACACCACTACCGTACTACGTGCTTCAATTTGCATTGCATTTTTTTTTCTCGCCACATCCAGTATTTTCTTCACCAAAACATCTTCTCCCATGCCATGAGTTGTGCTGGTGTTTTTGTGTCACCCTGTTGTAGGTAAGTATTTTCTTCATCTTTTCCCATGACCTATGCTGGTGTTTTTTGTCTCTCAACAAGTCGTCACCCTTTAGTACCAGTACCTACCTATTTTCTTCAACTTCTATGATTTATGTTAATGTTTCTGTGTCTGTTAAACAGCCTGTGGTATTTTCTTCATCTCTTCCCATGATCTATGTTGGTGTTTTTGTGTATCTCAACACCCTTCAGTACCTATACGCCTATACCTACCATCTATTTCCTACAACAAAACTTCCATGATTTGTGTTAATGTTTCTGTGTCTGTTGAACAGCCTGTGGTATATTCTTCATCTTTTCCCTGATCTGTGTTGAAGTTTTTGTTTTTCCCTAATACCACATTGATGTCTTTGTGTGTGTATACGGTTGGGTTTATGCTTTATCGCTTCTACAGTTTTCTTATGCACTTTGATGTTTTTTCTTTTATTATTTACACGCTAAGCAGCAAGGCCATGTGTGGACTTGGAAAATTGATTAAATAATGTTTAGGAAAATAATAATGGGAACTTTTTTTTCTCATTTTCAATGTTCTTTCGGATGTTCGCGTTAGATTTTGAAAATATTGATCAGCAAAAAATTCTCCTGTTCAGGGTGGGAAAAAAGCCTTATTTTAATCCATTGAGTCACCCCTTTTCAGTTTGGTACTTAAACTCTGGGACCACCCTGTATACTCGTATTATGGTAATCCTCTCTCTCAGTCAGAGTATGCATTTCGTTCTCGTTTCTATCAATAATAATGTCCCCAAATCTGAACTTAATATTATATGCAATATAGAATATAGTATACATACTCATATGTGTGTACTTATATAAATATATTATGTACCTATGTACAACCAGGTAAATACTGTCTACAGTACCTATGTAGCCATAAGGATTACCGGATATATTTTATTCCAAAAAGATAATATGGAGATAAACAGGGTGATCCGTAAATTATTTGATTTTATATTTTCCAGAAAAAGGCCTAACGAGTTCTATTTATAAAAACATCAGAGGAATATACTCGAGGCCAAATCAATAAAAACAAAAACATCAGCTTCTATTATATTGGGTGACCTCTCCTTCCATTTTTTTTTTTTTTTTTTTTTTTTCTCAAAAAGTGCGGAATATGACTTCAGAATTGTTTCGTGGAATACCCTCTGCACGCTATTAATTATTGAAAACATTAATGTTTGTCTCTATTGTAAAGGGTTCGAGTCCTGATCGAGGAAAACTTATTTACCTATCGCTATGAGGATAACTCTTATGAGTGAGAACATGCAAATTATTTGCAAATCCCTTCGCTTTCTTTAATGAATGTGAAGGTGTGTCCACACGTAGTCGTTAAAAGCTGACTATTTACAATGGAAGTTCAAAGTAAGAAAGGCCAAACAAAATTAATTTAATATTAAGTAAATAAAGTTTCAATTTCTTGTTCATTTCGAAAAGCAAAGTCGTTTCTACTCTAGTGACTAAGTGACTATTTTAGTGTTAAATATCAAGTGTTTCATCTATTGCTTTGATCGCCAACAATTTGAAACACAATACTCCTCCTCCGCCTCCTCCTCCTCTTCCTCCTCCTCTTTTTTCTTTTATTTCCAATCACTCCTCATGAAAAATGTCTCTTCCGTTTATCTCTCTCACTTTTCAACGTTTCTATTTTATTCAATTCCCTCTCCCTTTTCTTCTCCTCCTCTTCCTTCCTCCTCCTCTTCCTCTTCCTTCTCTCTCTCTCTCTCTCTCTCATATCTATCCCGGGTAAATCTCTCACTTTGTACTTCTCTTCTCCTCATACCACCACCATTTCTTATACGCACTTCATCTTGTGTTCTTTTTTCCCTTGTCATTTCCCTCTCCTCCTCCTCCTACTCCTCCTCCGCCTCCTCTTCCTCCTACTCCTCCTCCGCTCCTCTTCCTCCTCTTCTTCTTCTTCTTCTTCTTCTTCTTCTTCCTCTTCCTTCTTCTTATAAAAGGTCACCTCAGCACACACCACTACGGGTACTACGTGCTTCAATTTGCATTGCATTTTTTTTTTTTTTTTTTTTTTTTTTTTTTTTTTCCTCACCACATCCTGTATTTTCTTCACCAAAACATCTTCTCCCATGCCATGAGTTGTGCTGGTGTTTTTGTGTCACCCTGTTGTAGGTAAGTATTTTCTTCATCTTTTCCCATGACCTATGCTGGTGTTTTTTGTCTCTCAACAAGTCGTCACCCTTTAGTACCAGTACCTACCTATTTTCTTCAACTTCTATGATTTATGTTAATGTTTCTGTGTCTGTTAAACAGCCTGTGGTATTTTCTTCATCTCTTCCCATGATCTATGTTGGTGTTTTTGTGTATCTCAACACCCTTCAGTACCTATACGCCTATACCTACCATCTATTTCCTACAACAAAACTTCCATGATTTGTGTTAATGTTTCTGTGTCTGTTGAACAGCCTGTGGTATATTCTTCATCTTTTCCCTGATCTGTGTTGAAGTTTTTGTTTTTCCCTAATACCACATTGATGTCTTTGTGTGTGTATACGGTTGGGTTTATGCTTTATCGCTTCTACAGTTTTCTTATGCACTTTGATGTTTTTTCTTTTATTCTTCTTCTTCTCCTTTAGGACATTGTTTCTCAAGTCCGTGTTATTCTTTGTCATAATATTTTCTTTTGTCATAATACCTAGCTACTTTATTCTCTAGTTTTTTCAATTTTCTCCCCGGATAAAGGTTTACTACCTAGATTGTTATATTTATTTTTAGGTTGGCAAAGGGAGTCACCGACTAAATATTATATTGGACATTGTTTATCTCAGGTGGGATTTAACAAAGTAGGTACTAAAGTACATAGTTAGCTTTCGTTTAGTAAGCAGGATAACATGGGTTCAGCCCAGTGATGTAAATCATATGGAATTAAAAAAGTATCCAATTACGTAGGTACATAGTTCGAAAATACTCAGCATGCGCATTAGATATTATGAATATTATTGCTTTTTATGTTATGATAGTCAGGCTTTATTTTATTTCGTATCATAATTTCGCACTTGAATTCTTTTTTAATGGCACCATTAGAAACCCAGGTGATTTGCTTCATAATGAAGGTTGTAATACTTGTAGTACATACTAACTTTATTACACATCCTTCTATGTAGATATAGTAGGTGTATCTACACCAGGTGTATGTTGTTCCTATCCTATCAAAAGATATATCGTCCCGGGCTCGCCATACAAAGAGACTGCATAAAAGATATACTAGGTAGCATGAAATTAAAACTCCTAAATATGACACTAGGGAAAATGGTTAATGAAAAAAAAAAAAAAAAAAAAAAAAAACATCTAGCAAATTTTCCCTT
>NW_007378331.1:13976-19052 GCF_000475195.1 Diaphorina citri | reverse complement strand
CTCTCTCTCTCTCTCTCTCTCTCTCTCTCTCTCTCTCTCTCTCTCTCTCTCTCTCTCTCTCTCTCTCTCTTTCTATGTCTTCTTCTTTGTCTCCCATTTTGTTGCACCAAATCGGGGAATGAGGAAACTTTGAAATGTAGAAATACAGGAGAGACTGAAACTTTGCTCTTCTCCTCTATCTAGTCCTTCTGTTCTTTCTTATCCTCCTATTCCCCTCTCTATTTTCATTAACGGTGCGTCCTACGCAATTTTTGATGGGCATCAAAATAAAGTACATAAAATTTCCTACATGATTGTGTGGTCAAACTTTACTTTGTGTTCATTTATAGTTTATAGTGCTGTTACCGCAGTCTGTAGGTCAAGTAGGTGGCTGAAAAATGGTCGGAATTTTTTTTTTTTTTTAAAAAGTTGAACAATTTTCCTGGCCAGGATTGCTAGGTATACTGAGGTGAGTGTGGGACCAAATTTCCGACCTCGAAATCCCAGGGGATAACTTTTGGGGGGCAAAAAACCTCGAAAAAAGTGCATACTTTTGGCACTTTTTTCAGTTTTCCGCCTATAGCTCCTAAACCACGCCCTTAATGTAAAAACAACATACGTTTAAAGTTGAGAAAATTTCCTACAAAATCAACTGGTCACAAAGGATTTTATGTAAAGCGAAGCTTTTCTAATTAACCATTGAACTTGATGGTTTTTTTCAAGACACCCTAAAATGTACACAGTAACAAAGATAGGCGAATAGATATCGGACAAACAAAAATTAGGGTAAACGATTTTATTCTTTGAGATCGTCAGGTACCCTAAAGTGATTGTAAAAACAAATTTGAGACCTCCAAATCTGAGGGGAGAACTCTTGGTGGCCAAAAAACCGCAGAAATAAGGCCGAAAAATGGTCCCCTTTCGCCTTCTCTTCCATTTCCCCTTTTCATCCTCCCTCCTCTACAGCTCTACTCCTTTTCCTCTTTTTATTCCATCTCTCTTCCTTCTTATTCTACTCTGTTTTCTTCACATTCTTCATCTCCTCCTTCTCTTTTCCCTCTTCCTTTTCTTCGTTCTCCTCCTTCCCATCACCTTCTTTCATCTCCATTTTCATTTTTTGTTCGTTTTTCTTCAAATCATCCTCTCCCTTGTTTCTCCTCCTCGGCCTTCTTTATTTTCATCTTCCCTTACGCCTCGCTTCTCTTCCAATTTCCAACTGTATATATCTTCAAGCGAAGAGAACAATAGCCTAATAGTCTGAAAATCCTTTGACTGTAAAATCTTCGAACGGGATTAGTAAGAAAACCTGGGGGTTCAAAGACTTTCCACTCTCTCCTGGGAAAAGACTATAACGAACAAACGAACCAGTATAATATTTAGCATAGGAAGTGCCCCACTAGGATGTGATTATGTGATTCAAATTTTGAAACTTTGTAGTCCACCTTTCGTAGATATTTTGCAGTTCCAATGACGTCATCTTTCAAGTTGTAGGTAGTTCAAGCTATAGGTAAACTGCAAAATATGTATTGGAGTATTGGTGTTATATTTTTTATAAGTTAGTTAGGTATCTTCCAGTTCCGAGCAAAGCACCAGAAATAAGTAACCAATCGTGGCACCTAATGGGTACAGGGTAGTTCAAGCTATAGGTAAACTGCAAAATATGTATTGGAGTATTGGTGTTATATTTTTTATAAGTTAGTTAGGTATCTTCCAGTTCTGAGCAAAGCACCAGAAATAAGTAGGTAACCAATCGTGGCACCTAATGGGTACAATACGCCTTTGTGAAAAGAATACGAGAAAGTCTCGGAATGTTTGAAATCAGGCAACGCCCGTCACCCGAGGTGTTCATCGCCAAAGGGTGACGGAATGGAGGGAGCGGAGAGCACAAAGCTAAGGATGGAGGAAGCACAAAGCATGGCAACAGCAACCCTTCGAGTGGAAACGGAGAGAACTAAAAGCTGCTCATATAGACCTGGAGCTGAGAACAATACTCGAGGCGAGAGAGATGGGGAATACTCCAACACAGCATCAGTGGAGGATGGAAGAGATAAGGGACTGAAGATTGTTCCTTATCAAATCTATGGAATTCCTCAAAAGGGCATAGAAAAGAAGGTGTAAGCTGTAAGGACAAACCACAGCAAAATAAGCATATTAAAAGAGGGTAACTTCGGAATTTGGATTTGGTCCAACGTTTCATTAGACTCTTACGCTGGGGTTGATTGCAGGAATATTCCAATGACCTCCCGGATTGTATGTAGTAGAGTTCTCGGGTAACTCCGACACTGGTGTGAACAAAATACACATGTAGTACTAGAAATAGAAGAAAAATGTTCGGTTTTTTTTTTTTTTTTTTCAAAGTTGAACAATTTTCCTAGCCAGGATTGTTAGGTATGCTGAGGTGAGTGTGGGACCAAATTTTTGACCTCGAAATCCTAGGGGATAACTTTTGGGGGGCAAAAAACCTCGAAAAAAGTGCATACTTTTGGCACTTTTTTCAGTTTTCCGCCTATAGCTCCTAAACCACGCCCTTAATGTAAAAACAACATACGTTTAAAGTTGAGAAAATTTCCTACAAAATCAACTGGTCACAAAGGATTTTATGTAAAGCGAAGCTTTTCTAATTAACCATTGAACTTGATGGTTTTTTTCAAGACACCCTAAAATGTACACAGTAACAAAGATAGGCGAATAGATATCGGACAAACAAAAATTAGGGTAAACGATTTTATTCTTTGAGATCGTCAGGTACCCTAAAGTGATTGTAAAAACAAATTTGAGACCTCCAAATCTGAGGGGAGAACTCTTGGTGGCCAAAAAACCGCAGAAATAAGGCCGAAAAATGGTCCCCTTTCGCCTTCTCTTCCATTTCCCCTTTTCATCCTCCCTCCTCTACAGCTCTACTCCTTTTCCTCTTTTTATTCCATCTCTCTTCCTTCTTATTCTACTCTGTTTTCTTCACATTCTTCATCTCCTCCTTCTCTTTTCCCTCTTCCTTTTCTTCGTTCTCCTCCTTCCCATCACCTTCTTTCATCTCCATTTTCATTTTTTGTTCGTTTTTCTTCAAATCATCCTCTCCCTTGTTTCTCCTCCTCGGCCTTCTTTATTTTCATCTTCCCTTACGCCTCGCTTCTCTTCCAATTTCCAACTGTATAGGTTTCTCCCTCTTCCAAGCGAAAAGGAGAAGGAGGAGCGGAAAGGGGGGGGGGTGGAGGTATTTCCATATTTCCCTTTATTTTCGTCTCCAAATCCTTCTTCTGCTTCTAATCTTCTTTTAATCTCTTCTGTTCCTTCTTTCTCTTCTTCAATTTCTTCTGCAGATAATACCTACGAGTTTGTGTGTTTTGCTATTCTTGCTTTCAATCTCTCTCTCTCTCTCTCTGTCTCCTCCTTTTCCAATACCTTTTCTTGCTTTTCCTCCTCCTCCTCCTTAATCTCCCTCCCTCTCTCTCCTCCTCCTTTTTAATCCCACCCATTCTCCCTCTCTCTCTTTTTTTTACTATTATATTTTCTACTATCACACTATACTTCTAACTCTGTCTCTCTCTCCTCCTCCTCCTCCTCCTCCTCCCTCCTATAAGCAGCAATGTCGTATTCCGCGGAAAATTTATAGACAACCCCAGCACCCTGGCAACCCATTTAAAGAGGAACCCCCCCCCCCCAAGCCCGGGAGATAAAGATAAGGTTTAATTATCTTGTTAATTTATCATTTCATGGGGAGGAGGAAGAGATGTGGAGGGTTGGAGAAGGGAGGGGAGGGAGAGACAGGAAGGAGGGGAAGATAAAGGAGAAGTAGGTGTTGCAAGGGGTGTGGAAATTTTGAGGGGAGGGAGATTTCTAGGTGTTGTGGTTCTAGAGATAGAGCGATCAGTGTGTGAACTATGAACTGTGAATGGATCTCGTTCTTATAATATAAGATATTTTTATGAAAGTAAATACGCTTTTTACGTTCTAATACCGATTTCGATTTTATAATGCTCCCGTTTGGTATTTTACCCACCTCCACCGGGGGAGATGAAGGAGAAGATGGGAAAGAAAAGGACGATAAGGAGGAAAGAAAAAATCGAGGAGGATAAGGAGAAGAAGGAATAGGAAAATAAACAAGAAGAAGGAAAAAAAGTAAGAATGGAGAGCAGAGACGAAGGAAAAGAAGAAGGAGGAGGAGACGAAGGAAAAGAAGAAGGAGGAGACGAATAAAAAGGAAAAAGGAGTTCAGAGATTCTAAAGCAGTAAGCTTGGTATTTCGGAGAAAAGATGTACCTATATAGTACACCTACCTACTTTGAATTCTGTGTGCAGTTTTGCAGATCTTTAATATTTTGGAGGGGAGGGAGGAAGAATGGAGTGAGGAAGGAAGGAGATGGTAAAGGGAGGGAGAGATGGGGAACACAAATATTATTAAGAGGATTAAAAATCTTTCCCTTTATTTTCGTCTCCAAATCCTTCTTCTGCTTCTAATCTTCTTTTAATCTCTTCTGTTCCTTCTTTCTCTTCTTCAATTTCTTCTGCAGATAATACCTACGAGTTTGTGTGTTTTGCTATTCTTGCTTTCAATCTCTCTCTCCTCCCTTTTCCAATATCTTTTCTTGCTTTTCCTCCTCCTCCTCCTCCTCCTCCTAAATCTCCCTCCCTCTCTCTCCTCCTCCTTTTTGATCCCACCCATTTTCCCTCTCTATTTTATTACTAAGTATTATATTCTCTACTATCACACTCTACTTCTAGCTCTCTCTCTCTCTCTCTCTCTCTCTCTCTATCTCTCTCTCTACCTCCCCTCTCTCTCTCTCTCTCTCTCTTTTTTTTACTATTATATTCTCTACTATCACACTTTACTTCTAGCTCTCTCTCTCTCTCTTCTCTCTCTCTCTCCTCCTCCTCCTTTTTAATCCCACACATTCTCCCTCTCTCTCTTTTTTTTACTATGTATTATATTCTCTACTATCACACTCTACTTCTAACTCTCTCTCCTCCTCCTCCTCTCCTCTTCCCTCCCTCCTATAAGCAGCAATGTCGTATTCCGCGGAAAATTTATAGACAACCCCAGCACACCCTGGCAACCCACTTAAATAGCACCCCCCCCCCCAACCCGCGCTCAAGCCCGGG
>NW_007378331.1:0-12105 GCF_000475195.1 Diaphorina citri | reverse complement strand
CCCCTAGAACTCTTGCAGAATTTCTATAAAGTATGCATATTCAGGAATTCAGGGTGTATACAGGAGGCAATTATAAATCCCCCCCCCCCCAAGAATTTCCTCGAAAAGCAAATATACAGGTTGTTTCAAAAATCTTGTGATTAAAATTTCAACTGCGAGGGGTTATAAAACAGGTAGAGACGTAGCTCGTAGATACCAGTTACCTATTTATAATTTGTTAAAACACTCTTCTTCTCTAGTTACAACCTGAATTTTTTTCGCTCAAGATATTGCAAATATTTATTTTAATTAATCTTTGGATAATATTAGTTGGAGAAAAAAAACTTCGATACATTTAGCGTCAGTTGTTTACTCCCCACTTATACCAACCATGATCCCATCATGGGGTAAATGGTTTTTCTCTCGAAGCGCGGCGCTTAGCGATTTTTATACAAATATTCCTGAAGAAAAGCGCTTAACCCCACCACCACCACCACCCATCCATCCAACCTTATGTTGATGTTTACATTAATTTTCAAGAAAGTAAGTGGGAGGGGGAGATTCTATATACATTGGATTAGAGGGGGGGGGTTCTCTTAATTTAAAGAGGATAGGTACAGGTGTGTATTTATACTATTTATTTAGTGAACTTTGACGTCACGGCATACGCTCCCATAGGCGATGACGTCACATCAAATGTCCCGAGCAAAGCTCCCTTGCAGGCAACGCATTCATGTCTTTGTGCGCATACGTTTCTGCGTAGTTCTTTCTACTCCTCCGCTAGCGCGCTTGCATAGTGGCGCTACCTAACGGACGAAAAAAACAACTGCGTAAAGTCTGACGTCACTCATATTTGAACTCTTCGATGCATAAGGAGTAAGAATAACTAAAAATTTCACGATTCTAAGCAATGTACAGACAAATCTACAATTTTATTTATATAGATTTATTTGTACAATTCACGGCTTACAAAACAAAATAAAGAGCCATTAACATAAGTATGTGTGTCCAGTCTGTAGACCCCGTTGGGTTTCCAAGCTCGGGGTTGGAGGATTTGAAGGCAGGTTATAATATTTTCCCTGGGAAGGTGTCACCAATGCAACTTTGATGTTTCTGCTATCCTTATCCTGTAGGAAGGAAAGTGAAATTTTCGATTTCGATGGTCAGTCTTTGTACTTTCTCTATCCTGTAGTAAAGTGATCGCTGAAGTTTTTTGGCCTTGTAACGTAATGGTGCTATCTCGACAGACAACATGGACTAAAATTAGTGAAAAAGTACCTATATAGTGCGTGAGTAAAAAGGGCATACCTACAGTGCTGCCAGCTTTACAGAATGCAGTGTTGAGTGATCGCTGAAGTTTTTTGGCCTTGTAACGTAATGGTGCTATCTCGACAGACAACATGGACTAAAATTAGTGAAAAAGTACCTATAGTGCATGAGTAAAAAGGGCATAGGTACCTACAGTGCTGCCAGCTTTACAGAATGCAGTGTTGCTAAAGAGGACCGGGGTGCAATGCATGAAAAGTAATCCATGCAGACACAATCAGCCTTACCTGAAACAGGACAGAGTGTCGAATAATAGGTTAGGCTATAGGTTAGGGTCGTGAAAAGAGGACAAAAACGGGTGTATTAGGCCATTTTCTTCACGTTTTTGAACCGCCGCCATTTTGAATCAGGATAAGAAGGGAGGGGAGGGAGAGAAAGGAAGGAGGGGAAGATAAAGGATAAGTAGGTGTTGCAAGGGGTGTGGAAATTTTGAGAGAGAAAGGAAGGAGGGGGAAGATAGGAGGAGGATATGCTGGGGTGGATAATTTTGATGGACGAGGGGAAGAAGAGAGATGGAAGGAGAAAGGAAGGGGAGGAAAGAGAAACACAAGAGGGTATTCCGTGGGGAGGGGAAATGTTTACGGAGGAGAAGGAGGAGAGAAAAAGGAAGGAGGGGGATGATAAAGAAGAATAAGGGGAGAGAGACAGGGGTGTGGAAATCTTAATGGAAGGGGGAGAGAGGAAAGGAAGGGAGCAGGCTTTCATCGCCGAGTGCTTTTTCTTACCTACCGAGGTGGTTAAGGTGAGAGGGGTAAGAAGGGAGGGAGAGGAGGAGAAAGAGGAGAAGGGAGGGGAAGAAACAAGAGCTTTAATGTGAAAGTTACATTTTCTTGGCGGTTGAAGAGAGAAAGGAGATATAATGGAGTTAGGAAGGGATAAAGAGAGAGAGAGAGGGAGGGTGTGTATTAATATAACATATGAGAGGTGTGAGAGTGTGAGAATATTGTGAGAGATGTGAGGAATTGAGAAAGTGTGTTATGAGGTAAGGTGGTGAGATTTCAGTGTGAGAGAATAATTCTGTTTTATGGTGAGGTTATAATGATGTCTTCTACAATGTTATATGTTATCAATAGAAGGTTTATCTTAGTTAGGTTAGGTTAGGTTAGGGTGCAATAGTCCTACATACTGGACTCCGCACACAGGAATTTCGTCAGAAAACACCCCTATTTCAATGCAATGTACCTAATGTAGGTTAGGTTAGGTTAGGTCAGGGTGCAATAGTCCTACATACTGGACTCCGCACACAGGAATTTCGTCAGAAAACACCCCTATTTCAATGTAATGTACCTAATGTAGGTTAGGTTAGGTTAGGTTAGGGTGCAATAGTCCTACATACTGGAGTCCGCACACAGGGATTTCGTCAGAAAACACCCCTATTTCAATGTAATGTACCTAATGTAGGTTAGGTTAGGTTAGGTTAGGGTGCAATAGTCCTACATACTGGACTCCGCACACAGGAATTTCGTCAGAAAACACCCCTATTTCAATGTAATGTAGGTACCTAATGTAGGTTAGGTTAGGTTAGGTTAGGTTAGGTTAGGTTAGGTTAGGTTAGGTTAGGTTAGGTTAGGTTAGGTTAGGGTGCAATAGTCCTACATACTGGACTCCGCACACAGGAATTTCGTCAGAAAACACCCCTATTTCAATGTAATGTAGGTACCTAATGTAGGTTAGGTTAGGTTAGGTTAGGGTGCAATAGTCCTACATACTGGACTCCGCACACAGGAATTTCGTCAGAAAACACCCCTATTTCAATGTAATGTAGGTACCTAATGTAGGTTAGGTTAGGTTAGGTTAGGGTGCAATAGTCCTACATACTGGACTCCGCACACAGGAATTTCGTCAGAAAACACCCCTATTTCAATGTAATGTAGGTACCTAATGTAGGTTAGGTTAGGTTAGGTTAGGGTGCAATAGTCCTACATACTGGACTCCGCACACAGGAATTTCGTCAGAAAACACCCCTGTTTCAATGTAATGTACCTAATGTAGGTTAGGTTAGGTTAGGTTAGGGTGCAATAGTCCTACATACTGGACTCCGCACACAGGAATTTCGTCAGAAAACACCCCTGTTTCAATGTAATGTACCTAATGTAGGTTAGGTTAGGTTAGGTTAGGGTGCAATAGTCCTACATACTGGACTCCGCACACAGGAATTTCGTCAGAAAACACCCCTGTTTCAATGTAATGTACCTAATGTAGGTTAGGTTAGGTTAGGTTAGGGTGCAATAGTCCTACATACTGGACTCCGCACACAGGAATTTCGTCAGAAAACACCCCTGTTTCAATGTAATTATTACTATTTTTTTTCGTAGATTTTCGACCAGACAACAGAGAGTTTTTGCAACCAAAATTAGCGTCCCGTAATTGAACTTATTAATTTTAATAGAATTCTGCACATGCGCAGAAACGAGTTTTCGTCAAATAACGTTAAAAAGTTCAGTTACGGGACGCTGATTTTGGTTGCAAAAAATCTATATTTTTTATGGTATGGGAAAATTTTGCAGGAAGGTTCAGTTCGTTGTGTCCCTCCCTAATTTCTTTGTTGACAATTTTCCAACGGTTTACTCGTCATGTGCCTGTGTTGGAAAGAAAAACAGACGAAACCGGAGTTTTGGCGAAAAGTTCTAACTGTCAACTAAGTACTACGAGGAGAGAAAAACGGGAAATAGGGTCTGGTGGGGCGAGGGGAAAGTGATACAAGTGGGGTAAGCTGAAAGACAGGTGGGATAAGAGAAAAGTAGGATAAAAACTTTTAGGGTAAAAACATACCCTACTCTAATCCCACTTTTAAAAATAGAGTCTAACGGGGTGAAAATAGGGTCTAGCGGGGTAAAAATAGGGTATGTGGGGGTAAAAATATTGTCTTATGGGACAAGAAAACAGTGGGCTAAGAATACGACATGATGGAATAAGAGAAAAGGGGGGGTAAAAATAGGACGTAGCGGGGTAAATGAGATAGAGGACAAAGATAAATAAAAAGTATAAAAACTTTTTCAATCTCTTTTCGTCGGGAAAAAATACGATTTTTTTTTTCGCCTCCTAACAATCTAACAAACTTTATTATATTGTTTGAAAACTAAATTTTTCTTGGCTTTTCTTAAAAACATACCCTACTCTAATCCCACTTTTAAAAATAGAGTCTAACGGGGTGAAAATAGGGTCTAGCGGGGTAAAAATAGGGTATGTCGGGGTAAAAATATTGTCTTATGGGACAAGAAAACGGTGGGCTAAGAATACGACATGATGGAATAAGAGAAAAGGGGGGATAAAAATAGGACGTAGCGGGGTAAATGAGATAGAGGACAAAGATAAATAAAAAGTACTAGTGGTTGACCCGTCCTTTGTACGGGACCACCACACACACAAACACACCCCCAGAGTAGGGGAAAAGGATATAAAAGGATTTACGGAGAGGAAAAAAATAGGGGGAGAGAGAGAAAGGAAGAAAAAAGACACAAAAACATAGGTGGCAGGAGAAAGAACAAGAAGAAAAAGAAGAAGAAGAAGAAGAAGAAGAAGAAGAAAACGTTAAAAAAGTGAGGAAAGTCATAAAATACACTTTGGAAGCAAAATAAAAAAAAAAGTAGCAGGTAATGGAAAGTGAGAAAAAATTAAAAGTGAGAGAGAGAGAGAGAGAATAGGAAGAAGAGAAAGAGTGAGTTAAATTAGAAAGAGGAAGAGAGAGAGAGAGCGATGGGAGTGAGAATGAGAGAAAGAAAGTGGGGATAGGACAAAGGGAGGGGGAAGGAAAGAGAGAGAGAGATTGCACCATTAATTTTTATGGATATTATGTTTGTTTTTATATTTTTTTTTTTTACCTTTATCTCTCTCTTTCTGTCTCTCTCTTCTCCTTACTTTCTGTCTCTCATCTCTATACATTTTTCTGTCCCCAATTTTTTTCCCCTTTTACGATTTTACGAGATACCTGTCTATTGTTTAATGCAATGTTTTTTTTTATAATTTATATACTTTTATGTCTTACACTTGGTTGTGTTTGTACAATAATAATAGGCAGGTCATGCCTACCTACATACATTGGAGAAAGATTTAAAGCATAGGAACGAGAGAGTTTTTTTTCCATCCATCCTCAAATACCTATTACGTACCTACTTTAAATCCACAAAGATTAGAGTACTCACTCTAAAGCTTAAAACAATAAGTAAATAAAAAGCTAAACGTTTTATTACATAAGTTCCGACTTTTTAAAATATGATATTACATTGTATTGTCATCATCTCTCTCTTCCTCACTCTCTCTGTAAATCAGAAAAGGAGAAAGGGAAGGAGGGAAATTTCTCTTTGTCCTTTTCTCTTCCTTCTTCTCTTTTCTTCCTTTCGCATGAAAAACCTCCAAAATATATTATTAAAAACTTCATCGCTCATTAAGATTTTCTCCAAACTTTCTCTTTACCTCTTTTATTCTCTTCTTCTTCTTCTTCTTCTTCTTGACCTTCTTTTCCTCCTTCTTCTTCATCTACTTTTTAGTTCGAGTTTTTCCTTTTTTCTGTACCTATTTCCTCTTTTTTCTTCTTCGTCTTGTCCTTCTCTCTCTGCTCCTTCTTCTTTTCATTCTCGAGCTCTCTTTCTTCTTCCTCTTCTTCTTATTCTTCTTCGAGCTCTTCTGCTGCTTCTGTTCCCTCTCCTTCTCCTTCTTTTTTTCCTTGTTCTTCTTCTTCTGCTTCTTCTTTTCTTTCTCCTTCTAGTAACTTATACCTTTCCCAATTCTTCCCCTAAGAATCCTTACATTTCATTGTTTTTTCCCTTTACGTTTCATCCTCGTATTTAAAATTTTACAGCTTCCTTTATCACGAAAGTTAACTTTGTTGTCTCCTTTTTCCTCTCTCTTCCTTCGTTCCTCCTTTCGTTATCCTATTAACTAACTTCTTTGCGCACTTTTTCTCACTCTCTCCCTCATGCCTCAGCCCGGGGAACCCTATGATTTATGTGTTGCACATTGCATATATAAAATAGTTTCCGGGCTTTCATAAAAAACATTTGCACGGTTTTCGTTTTGGTTCTTCAATCTTTATGTGTTTTGGGTTCTGAATAAGATGAATTTATTTTGGTTCAGTCTGTATGTTTCTTTGTGTATTTGCTGGAATAATTAAAATATTTCACGTTATGCCCTCATTTATTTCAATTCCTTTACGCTTCCTATACTTTTCTTCCTCCATCATAATACCTACCGATATTTTAATTTCCCCTCTCTTTCCCTCTTTTTCTTTCCTCTCTCTCTCTCTCTCTTACTCTCTGTCTTCTTCTGTTTCTTTCTCTTTTCTCTCCCTATCGATCTGTCTTTTTCCCCCTTTCTTTCCCTCCCCTAATTTTTCTGCCCCCTCCCTCTCTCTCTCTCTCTCTCCTCTCTCTCACTCTTTCCCTCTCCATCATATTTCTCCCAAGGGAGTAATTTTCATTTTTTGCCCGTAATATTTCAATGTAAATATTTTGATAATCTCTCTCTCTCCCTTTCTCTCTCTGTCTCTCTCTCTCTCTCTCTTCCCTTCCTCTTTCTCTCTCTCTCTCTCGCTCTAAGCGAGCATCAGCTGATAGATAAATATCAAAATCTTCTCTCTGTGTCTCTCATCTCTCTCTCTCTCTCTCTCTCTACTTTTCTCTCTCTTCTCTTTTCCTCTCTTTCTCTCTCTCTCTCTCTCTCTCCATTTTATCTTTAACTGATTAGGTTATGACGTGTTGTAGAGGAAAATATACCTCAAGTTTATCTTTAACGGATTAATTAGATTTCTTATCTGTCACAGAGGAAAAACCAATGGCCAAAGATTGGTAGACTGAGTTTTCTTTGATAACAGAAGCTATTAATTAATTGATTTAGTATCGAACAATAGATATCTTGATATACAGGCTTTCAGGCTAGAATTTCTGTGAACATACATGGGTCATTGTATTATATCAAGTTGTGTTGATGCTTAGTCCATTGAGAACTGATGCATTCAACATTCAACGTGCTATTGCCACTATTAGGTTAGGTGTGTTATAAAATCCTAATCGGCCCGAGTTTCAGAGATTTTGGTGATGGTTACACAGAACACACAGGGACGGGGTTAGCTAGGCTTGAAAAATAGACAAAAAATATACGAAAAAAAAATCGTTCTTTTGTTTTTCATATTCTTCCTCTTCTTAGTCTTCTCCTTCTTTTTCCTCTTCCTCTTCTTTCTTCTCCTCCATTTTTAAAGCCTAGTCTAGCCCTGCTCATAACCACAACCTCAAAGAGGCCAAGGTAAACAAGAAGAAACCCCGTAGGGATATAACACCTCGTTTGTTGAGGTTAATGAAAACTTTTGCATAAAGTCAAGCTTCTGAGTGTGTGCATTTTATTAGTACAGAAAATATGAAAATGAAAAGGAGCGCCAAGGGAAACACAAGTTTTTGCAGAAACGGCACAGAAAAGAAAGGAAGAAAATGTGAGGCAGAAAGAGAAAACGAAATTTTCTCATAATTATTACAATTTTGGCATGGAGTATCTCATATTTTGTACCTACCTACATTAAAATTACTTAGGTAGGTATATAAGTACTTATTAATAAATTTCTTCTTTATGAGACAGAAAGAGTACCTAGTAAAACATTTTAGTGTAGGTAGGTAGGTAGGTACATTTTCCTAAAGGGATCATTGGTATCAATACCTATTACTTATTGACCTAGGTACCTAATACTTAGGTACTGAAGCATAATAGGTCGGTATATCAATTTATTCAATTTTTTCATCTCTATACATTTTTCTTTCCCCAATGTTTTTCCCCTTTTACGATTTTATGAAATATCTGCCTATTTTTTATTGCAATGTTTTTTTATAATTTTATGTACTTTTATGTCTTACACTTGGTTGTGTTTGTACAATAATAATAGGGAGGTCATACCTACCTACATCGGAGAAAGATTTAAAGCATAGGAAAGAGAGAGTTTTTTTTTATCCGTCCTCAAATACCTATTACCTACTTCAAATCCGCAAAGATTAGAATACTCACTCTAAAGCTTAAAACAATAAATAAATAAATAAAATAAAAAGCTAAACGTTGTTTTATTACATAAGTTCCGACTTTTTAGAATATGATATTACATTGTACTGTCATCATTTCTCTCTTCCTCACTCTCTCTGTAAATCAGAAAAGGAGAAAGAGAAGGAGGGAAATTTCTCTTTGTCCTTTTCTCTTCCTTCTTCTCTTTCCTTTCTCATCCTCCTAAAGAATCTCCAAAATATATTATTAAAAACTTCATCGCTCATTAAGATTTTCTCCGAACTTTCTCTTTACCTCTTTTATTCTCTTCTTCTTCTTCTTCTTCTTCTTCTTCTTCTTCTTCTTCATCTACTTCTTATTCTTGACCTTCTTTTCCTCCTTCTTCTTCATCTACTTTTTAGTTCGAGTTTTTCCTTTTTTTCTGTACCTATTTCCTCTTTTTTCTTCTTCGTCTTGTCCTTCTCTCTCTGCTCCTTCTTCTTTTCATTCTCGAGCTCTCTTTCTTCTTCCTCTTCTTCTTCTTCGAGCTCTTCTGCTGCTTCTGTTCCCTCTCCTTCTCCTTCTTTTTTTCCTTGTTCTTCTTCTGCTGCTTCTTCTTTTCTTTCTCCTTCTAGTAACTACCTTTCCCAATTCTTCCCCTAAGAATCCTTACATTTCATTGTTTTTTCTCTTTACGTTTCATCCTCCTATTTAAAATTTTACAGCTTCCTTTATCACGAAAGTTAACTTTGTTGTCTCCTTTTTCCTCTCTCTTCCTTCGCTTCTCCTTTCGTTATCCTATTAACTAACTTTCTTTGCGCACTTTTTCTCACTCTCTCCCTCATGCCTCAGCCCGGGGAACCCTATGATTTATGTGTTGCACATTGCATATATAAAATAGTTTCCGGGCTTTCATAAAAAACATTTGCACTGTTTTCGTTTTGGTTCTTCAATCTTTATGTGTTTTGAGTTCTGAATAAGATGAATTTATTTTGGTTCAGTCTGTATGTTTCTTTGTGTGTTTGTCTGCTGGAAAAATGAAAATATATAACGTTATGCCCTCATTTATTTCAATTCTCAATTCCTTTACGCTTCCTATACTTTTCTTCCTCCATCATAATACCTACCGATATTTTAATTTCCCCTCTCTTTCCCTCTTTTTCTTTTCTCTCTCTCTTACTCTCTGTCTTCTTCTGTTTCTTTCTCTTTTCTCTCCCTATCGATCTGTCTTATAATAATAATAATAATAATAATAATAAAATTACTCATAAGGAGTAACAAGAGTATATGAATAAAGAAAATGAGAAATAGGTACTAGAGGGGGAGGAAAAAACCAAGAGAAGAGAAGGGCAGGTGGGAAAGAAAAGATGGATGTTGCCCCCGACCCCAACACGCCACGTATAAATAAAGTTCAAATCTCGACAGGTTAAACAAAACTGTCGAAAATATATCGAGGAATGTGAGGAAAAACGAAATAACCCGAAAAAAAGCAAAAAAAAAAAAAAATAGAAAAGCAAAAAAGATGGAAAAATCTAAAAAGAAGATAGAAGGCAGGGAAGAAGAAGGAGGAGGAGAAGAAGGAGGAGGAGGGAGAAGAAGATGAAGAAGGAGGAGGAGGAGAAGAAGGAGGAGGAGAAGAAGGAGGACAAGAAGAAGAATGAGGAGGGAGAAGAAGAAGGAGGAGGGAGAAGAAGGAAAAGAAGGAGAAGAAGAGGAAGGGGAGGAGGAGAAGAAGAAGAAAAAGGGGAGAAGGAGGAGAAGAAGAACAAGAACAAGAAAGAGAAGAAGAAAATAAAAAAAAAAAACATTTTGATTACCTACGAGAGAGGGGGAGAGATAGCAAACAGGGAAATATTGGAAAGGGGGAAAGAGTTTCACGAAGGGGAAAAACTGACAAAGTGTGGGGCCGAAATTGGAAAGGAAGGGACAAAATTGACAGAAAAGCATGCGGAGGGAGGGAAAAAGTTGTTTGACGTGTAAATAAATGGAAATTGAAGTGAAAATGGCCAAAAGATGAACGGTAAAAAAGGGAGAAAGGGGGAAAAGGGAAAAGAAGAGGGAATGCTTAAAAGGGAAAAACGAAGGTGGATGAAACTGATATCGAGTGGGATTTTTTTTCGAACGATAAAGGGGAGGGGTGATTTTCAAGTGATATTTGCCAATAAAGAGTTCAGTGAACCGTAGAACTCAGAAAAGGCCCCCTAAGGAGCCTTCGAAGGTCGAAGTGGACCCAAAGTCTGAGGAGTAAATTTTCTTTATGTGGGGAAGATGTTTACCAAATTTCATCAAAATTGGACGACCTATTTGGAAGTTCTGGTGGAAAAACCAACCAAAAAGACGGACGAACTAAATCCAAAATCGTCGAATTCAAGAAATCATTCGGCTGATTCAATGAGTTATACTTTAGTAAGTTTTAAACGATTGGTATCTTTTACGGTGGGCCAACATCTACCTTGTATCTTCATTTTGGAATCTTGATAAGTTGACTGATCGAAAGTAGGAGGACTGAAGAAGAAAGAGGAGAAGAGGAAGAGAAGAAGAAGGAGGAGAAGAGGAAGAAGAAAAAGAAGAAGAAGAAGCCCAAGTAAGCGCAACTGATCTATTGAGAAATCACATTGATTGGAAAGGAAGGATATATGAAGGAAAAAATTGAGGGAGAAAGAGAAGAGAGAGAGAGATAGAGAAGAAGGAGAAAGAAAAAAAGAGAGGCGAGACAGAAAGAAAAAAAAAGAGAGAGAGAGAGAGAGAGAGGAAGAGAAATAGAGGGGAGAGAGAGCAAGATAAGAGGGGGGAGGGGAGAGAGGAGGGAGGGATGAAGAGAAATTGATGACAAGGAAGAACGGGCGATAATAAAAATTAAAAATTGTAGAGTGAATGAGTGAGTAAGATAAGGAAGAAGAGTGTGTGAGAAAAAGGGAGAACGGTTTGCCTTGGATTTTTTCGAAAAAAAAGGCAGAGGAGAAAAATTAAGTGAGAGAGAAAGAGAAAAGAAAGAGAATAAGAGAAGAGAGAGAAAAAGAAAGAAAAAAATAGAGGAGGGATCCTGATGGGATAATGTTCGTTCTCGGAACGGCTGGCTTTCTCCTATCCTGTGTTCCTTCTCTCTTCGATTTCGGGACAATGCAGTTCCCTCTGTCAAGAGTGTCAAGCCTCTTAAAAAAAAATCCTTAGATTTTTTCGAAAGAAAAGGCAGAGGAAAAAAATTAAGTGAGAGAGAAAGAGAGAGAAAGAGAGGAGGGAGCAGGGGTAAAATAAAAACAAAGTTTTATTCTTCATGTGTATTTATTATACTTTTTATGTAATATACCTTTTATATTAATATACTTTTTGTGTATTGTATACTTTCTATGCATTTAATATTATACTTTCTGCTTCGGAGTGTAATGAAGACAAGAACGAGGAAACAAGGAATTAAAATAATAATGATAAGACTAAACTTAATACAGGATGGAATAAGAAGATAATAAAATAATAATCATAAATCTAACAAGAGAAAAAATAATAAATTTCGGCAAAACAATCTGAGTTTTTAGTCCGTCCTTCCTTTATAATTACAATAATAATAAAAAGGTATAAGGGACGGACTATCCTGCTTCGGAGTGTAATGAAGACAAGAACGAGGAAACAAGGAATTAAAATAATAATGATAAGACTAAACTTAATACAGGATGGAATAAAGAAAGTAATAAATAATCATAATATCTAACAAGAGAAAAAATAATAAATTTCGGCAAAACAATCCGAGTTTTTTAAGAGTTTTGATAGAGGGAATTGTTATAACGGAGACGGAGGTCTTATTGTCCGAAAATCGAAGAGAGAAAAGAAAGACTTCTTTTTTTTATTTTA
>NW_007378330.1:218674-220438 GCF_000475195.1 Diaphorina citri | reverse complement strand
CGGGTGTATGAAATTCACATGGGCCAGTAAAAACAAATACAACAACAGTACCTAGGTACAAATGTTTTTGTTTTGGTTGTTCTAGCATTATTTATTGTTTTGCTGTATTATACAAGTATACGATATGGTTTCCGTTTACATTTTACTTCATACAAAATTTACTGGGTAACTATCATAGTTATAGACCTGCAAATAGTCCCAAGCTCCTAACTATAAGCGTACCCAACATTGTCTTTATTATGATTTAAAATTATGTCGGTTACCTTGTTACCAACACAGTCTAAATTGTTATGGTTTCTGGGTAGGAACAACTGTTCCACAAAAGTTAAAAGGATATTTGATTGTTCCCTACAGGCCTATAGGTTGTCCTTGCTGCTTTACTAAGCTTTTGCTGCTGTGTTCATTATGTCTTCAGTGTTTTAATTGCGAGCCTGTATTCCCAATACGATAGACACACCCGGTACTTACACATTAGCTGAAACTGTTTGTATTCTCTGGGTAATAAATAGATCGAGATCTAGGTTGAATCTGATAGGAAGGAACATGTCAGTATGGTTTCGTTTAACCTTGAGTGGAGCAGCAATATCCCACTGCTAGATATCTAGCAAAGCATCATTTATAACAATCAATTGTATTGTTACTGATGATGATAAAGATGGCGATGACAGAAACAAGGAAAGATTTGACAGAGCAATTAATATATGTAATTGAAGTTTGTTGCCAATTGAAAAATTCGAGAGGAAAACTGTAAAGATCTGTATGAGTAAAAAGCTACAAACAGATCCTGAATACCAAGTAGGTAAATAAGACACAAAAGAATATAAAATGCATAAAATATGGTATTGAGAAACAGCTTTGAAATATTTTGCAAAAATGCTTATTAAAATACCTACATAATTTGTCCAAGAATTCTTCCTATTGATACGAGTAGGTATACAACATAATATTCGCAACAGACACAGCAAAGTCGATACCCATCAGGTCGTAGCGAATAAAGATTTTACCGTTAAAGCGCTCACCAATATATCCAAACCTGTTAGTACAATTGTTGAGCGAGATAAAAGTTTACAAAACTGTGCATGAGCTTCCGAACACAAAAGAGAGTTAAAAATTATAGCCCCCTACTCCATGCCTCCGGGACCAACCTAAATGAATTAAATAAAAAGCTTGTTGATCATATTAAATATTTGGAAAGCAAAACTTTGCTAATGTTGTAGTACACATACACATTAGTGAGAACATTGTAATAGTGAACAAGGTATTAGAGCGGATAGCAATCCTATTCAATTACATTAGCTGTTGGGAACGCGTTGGGTATATTGTGAAGTGGCTGAGTGAGAGAGAAAAAGGGAGGGAGAGGAAGAGATAGAGAGGGAAAAGGTAAGAGAGGGAGAAAGAAAGAGCCAAGGGAGTAAGAGATACAAACGAAAGGAATGATAAGAAATATCCACAAAAAGTGAAACACGACAAAATAAAGGTATGTATGGAAGGAAATATCATGCAGGGAAGGATACAACAAAAAGGAAGAGAGAAAGAGAAATAAAGAAGAGAGAGAAAGAGAGAGTTGAGAAAAAAGAGAAAAGGAGAGAATGAAAGCCCAGAGAAGGCTATGGCACCCCCTTGAATATAATACACAATAGATGCCTGAGTGGTTGACTCCATTATCTCCGAGATACCCTATTAATTCTCTTCTGCCGGTATGTTTGTTTTAATTTCACTTGTTTGTTTATCTGTTTCACTAATAATGTTGTTCTAATTAAAAAA
>NW_007378330.1:215371-217642 GCF_000475195.1 Diaphorina citri | reverse complement strand
CTGAGAGCGCACACACCTCTCTCTCTCTCTCTCTCTCTCTCTCTCTCTCTCTCTCTCTCTCTCTCTCTCTCATAGGGATTGATAAATAGAGTGAGGGAGACAAAGAGGCGCTTTCTCAACCAGAACGCATTATTTTATTCATCTCTCTCTCTCCCTCTGACTCTTTTCTGTCTCCCACTAGACTAACAAGTACTATTGGGGAGAAAAGAAAAATAATAAAATGAAATTAAGGGATTTAAGGGGGAAATTGAAATAAAAGGATTATTTATTCAAGGAAAAAAAGCGTTGGCGGCGTGTATAAAGAAAGCTCTATTCATAACTTCGGATAACCATTGTTAGGAAAACAGGATTTGTAGGCGTATTTAACTACGGATTTTTCCTGTAACCGCGAGACGCGACTGAGGCAACCCATATTTCCGGGTGAATTTCAAGTTTTTACTTTCCTTAAGGATGGAAAATACAGTATGGAATAGAATGTTTTGTTGATTTATAGTTTATGCTAAGAGCCTCTTTACTCCAACAGTATCTCCAATTGTGAAGACTGAAAATACTAGAGAACAAGTAAATTCTGAAAGAAGTATTAACTGCTCGAGGAAGAATTAACAGTTGAAGGAATAATGAAATGCTGAAGGAAAGACCGCATCAGCAGATTCATAAAGATTTAGACAAAAGAGAGATTTTATCGGGAAACAACAGGAGATAAATTAAAAGAAGAGAGAAAAAAAGAAGATTTTGAATTTATTTGTAATATTTTGAAGGAGGAGGATTATAAAACACTGAAATCCTGAGGGAAGAAAATGGACTTTCCCTTTTATTTCTCCCTCTTTTTTTACTCTTTGTCCCTCTTTTTTTTCAAACTCTCTCCCTCTCTTCTTTCAAAATCTTTCTCACCCACTTTCTACCTCCTTTAATCTGTGCGGAATCAACATTTTCATAGATCAGAATGATCAGATAATTTAAGGTTATCTCTCTTTTTCTCTCTCGTGTGTCTGTATCTTTCCTCTCAATACTTATTTCCCTTCCCTCTTTAGTCTTCCTCTTTCTCTCTCTCGCTCTCTGTCTTTTTACTTTCCTTATCCTATAGGAAGGAAAGTAATGTAATCGGGTCAAAATTTCGATGGTCAGTTTTTAGTGCCAAAACACGTTTTGAGGTCCCTAGAGCCTAAATCCAAAGTTTCAGCCATTGGTCCGTGGGTGTGTCTGTGTGTCCGTGTGTCTGTCTGTGTGTCTGTCTGTAAACAAAATATCTCGAGAACCGTAAGAGCTAGAGACTTGAAATTTGGTATGTAGATGTCAAATATGACAAGGATGCGACACGAAACTTTTGGTTAAGACCGGCGCAACGCTTGGCGGCATTTTAGCGCTTTTTGGCGTTTTTCGGTGTAATTTAACAATATCTTGGGAACGGTATAAGCTAAAGTTCATAAATGTGACAAGGATGCAACACAAAACGTTTGGTGAAAATAGATGCTGCGATTGGCGGTATTTTGACCGCTTTTTGGCGGGTTTCGACCGCAGCAGGAATGCCGAGACCGATATCGTATGCCGTCTTCTGCGATATCGCAACTAACACGTTTAGAGCATATGTCAAATTAAAAGTGAGATAGAAATAATAAATTTATTACTTATCAAGGGACAATTCCGAGTAATGATGATGTCTACAATTGGGTGAGCTTTTCGATTGTCACTCAGGACATCATCTTCAGACCAAGATAGATGTTGGAACTCTATCTTGGGCTTGAAGAAATGGATGTCCTGAGTGACATCGAAAGCGCTCACAAAATTTTAGAATCATCTTACATCGAAATTTCTTGAGTAAGAATAATTTATTTATTTTGTATCGTCATTTTAATTTTTTTAAATATTTCTTTAATATGGTAATAGTTACAAAGCTATACCACCAAATATAGAGGAGTACTATAATCATGAAATAGGTAATAGAGAGTAAGGTGGTCGTGGTATCGGCTTTCACACCCATTAGAAGCTTTCATAGTTTTTATAAAAGTGTTGTTTTGAGGGTCTGAGAAGAACAAAATGTTTGATTTTACGTTTGTGATAAAACACTCGATCCCATCCTACTTCGATTGGTATACAAGGTCTGAATTTCATCTGATATAAGAAATAGCGTGTTAGTATATTACTGCTCAATATTTGTTTTTATTAGAATTTATAGTAGTGTCATAAATAAGTTGTATTCAAGAGAAACTCTCCGTTCTACCTGGGATTCCTTAATAGCGTTATGGTACTGTTCAAAGTCCCTAAAGTATCTTC
>NW_007378330.1:213687-214819 GCF_000475195.1 Diaphorina citri | reverse complement strand
GAACCGCTCTTCCGATCATTATTATTATTATTATTATTATTATTATTATTATTATTATTATTATTATTAGTATTATTATTATAATTATTGATTTGATTTTTGATTTTACTTTCATGTAATGATTTGAAATCAAGACTAGAGCCCGTTCTCCCTTTATTCCTTTTAATGTTTCCTAATAACTGCCAATATAGTGTTGAAGTCACCCATCCATTTATTCGCCTAACATATGTACATGTAGGTGACGCTAAAACCGGTCTTAAATTATCGACTGAAGTAGCCCGTTCTCCCTTTATTCCTTTTAATGTTTCCTAATAACTGCCAATATAGTGTTGAAGTCACCCATCCATTTATTCGCCTAACATAGGTGACGCTAAAGCCGGTCTTAAATTATCGACTGAAGTTATCTAAAACTTTCTCGTTTTGAGTTTATAGGTCGTCGCGACAAATTTCAAGATCAGAGCTCATTTGTGTGAGAAAATGTGACAAAAATCCCCCCCAAAACTTTTTTTTCTTTTCTGTAATAATAATATTACCTACCATATGTCATGATGCCGTTTATTTCATTCCTTAATTCCCAGCCGTTTCTGAGATATAAGCGTGGTTCGCAAATCACGAACCACCCTGTATACATTTTATTTATTTATCTAGCTTTTATATTTTCTATTGTAACTTTTACACTATCTCTAATCGTATAGTCAATATAGCTGAAAACCGCCAAATAGCGGTCGAAAACCGCCAAAAAGCGATCTAAATACCACCAACCGCAGCAATAGTGTGTTGCATCCTTTTTACATTTTCTGTGGACTACATACCAAATTTCAAGTCTCTAGCTCTTAGGTACTGTTTTTGAGATATTTAGTATACAGACAGAATCACAAACACGGACCAATGGCTGAAACTTTGGATTTAGGCTTCAGGGACCTCAAAACGTGTATGATAGTGTGCGACGATTGGTAGTAGGCCGCAAAATATCATTAGTCTATTTTCTTCTGCCTGACCTAACAAAATAGGTAGTACCTAACTGAATTTTGGCACTAAAAACTCACCATCGAAAATTTGACTCAAAGTAAAAATTGTTTACTCAAAGCTAAGATTTGAGCTTGCACTCAAAGATAATTTCTAACCTAACCTA
>NW_007378330.1:205767-213082 GCF_000475195.1 Diaphorina citri | reverse complement strand
AGGGGCATTTTCAAATTGCATTTTAAAATTTTAGTAAATAAGTCCTAGGAATATTACAAACGTCGAAAAGTATCCAGAGTATCCAGTTTTCTCCAGAATATATTGAAAATTAAAACACCATTACTAAACAAGTATACCTATTATGAATAATATAATTGCATCTAAATATGTACTTTCTTGAACTTTTACCCTGTTAGGCAAGTTAACAAAATGGTTTGCATACCAACTAGATATTATGGTTGCAATAATTTTGTAAGCACAGGTCAACAACTTGCTGCGTAGAGCGTACATACTGGATGGGACCATAATTATGAAAATAAACATTTCAAAGATAATTTCTAACACTCAAAGATAATTTCTAACCTAACCTAACCTAACCTAACTTAACCTAACCTAACCTAACTTAAGGTAACTTAAGGTAACCTAGGTGAGTGGGAATGGAGGTGTGTGGAGGTGACTGGAGGTAGAGGTGAGTGGAGGTGGAGGTGATTGGAGTTGGAGGTGAGTGGAGTTGGAGGTGGATGTGAGTGGAAGTGGAGGTGTTTGGAAGTTGAGGTGATTGTAGGTTGAGGCTAACCTAGCACAAACTAACCTAACCTAACACAACCTGTGCTAGGAATTCAAAGATGACAATACATAACAGCCTATAATAGTAACTGAATTTTGGCACTAAAAACTCACCATCGAAAATTTGACTCAAAGTAAAAATTGTTTAGGTATCTGACAAAAGTCTTTAGATCCTTCTTTTATTTCCCTCGATGTTTTTCTTTCCACCTTTTATCCGAATGCTTCTTTTGTGCCCATTATAGCTTCCCCCCGTTCTTATCCTCTTCTAATGTTTTCTTCATCCTGAATCCTGATGCTCTTTTTACAGAGATATTTTTTATCTTTCGCTTCATTACTTCTCTCACATTTTCCCCTTACATGTTGTCTTCTCGTGTTATATTTTCTTTTCCCTTTATAATTCATTTTTTCGCTTCTGTCATGTTTCGTTATTCCCCCCTCGAGTTTCCAATGTTGTTTCATCCAGTTCTCCTATAGCGCGTTTTTGTTCAGCTTTTCCATTATTTTCTTCTTTATTTCATTTTTCGCGCTTTCTACCATCTCTTTGCATTGTGTTTTTTGAGCTCTATTACAAATGCCTTCAGTTTATTTTGTGTCATGATTTTTTGACGTCACAGATCTCAGTCACATCAGAACATTTTTTTCAGATAGTCGCAAGATGGAATTGTCTTCCTTAAGTTCTTATCCATTAGATATAAATTAAAATTAAAATATGTATTGAATTTACAGATGAATATGATAAATTGTCTTCCTTAAGTTCTTATCCATTAGATATAAATTAAAATTAAAATATGTATTGAATTTACAGATGAATATGATATGTACCTGTACCTGTCCATAAGTCGGTGAAATATGAAAGATGGACAGGACACAAGAATTCGACATCAAATAAACAAAAGCTGAAAAAGCTCCAAAACACAAACACAGTGAAAAGATCACACTTCCCAATAATTAATTCCTAGGCATTCAGGACTTACTAAAAACAATTCATTGTTCCCTCTTTCCAGTGAAAAAGTTCGAGGTAAGTTGAAAAATATTACAAAAGTAATAATTATTGTAAAGTTTAAGGGTGCCGTTACTTCAATATTTACACAATTTGAAGAGAAAAAAGTAAATGAGAGAGAACCCGTACAAGCAGCCCCATGCTCCAAAGCTCGATGGGAAAACACAATATTTTACCCCAAGTTCGTTCCGTACTTTTTTCCCTTCTTCCTCTCGTAACAAAAGCCCTACCCGTTTTTTAATCAAATTAGTTGCTCGAAAGTTCATTTTTACTTTTTTCCCTTCTTCCTCTCGTAACAAAAGCCCTACCCGTTTTTTAATCAAATTAGTTGCTCGAAAGTTCATTTAATTTTCAGGCGACATTTAGGAGAGGTTTCTTTTTCGTCACTTTAAAAGTCGATGATCACAAACATGGTGATTAGCTTGTATTCGCACAAACAGATACAATTTAATTTTTTGGAGCCTCTCTAAAAGGTGAAAATCACATAATACATTTATATTTTAGTGGAATTATTTTGTTGGTACCTTTGATGCTATTATTTAAAGCTGGGATGGTGTCATTTGTTGTCTTCTGAAGTGGATATAGCAAGCATTTGAATTGTTACTTTGCTGGTAATCAACTAATCACAATTTATTATGATCGCTCTATCTCGAGAACCACAACACCTAGAAAGCTGAAATTTGGTAGGAACGCGTTCGTTTGTGCGCGGAGTTGATCCAGCTGCTGTCGGTTTTTCTATAAAAGCTAAAGGTAATGTTACACCAAGCGCGCATTGTTTGCAAACGTTTGCAAACAATGCGCGCTTGGTGTAACATTACCTTTAGCTTTTCTAGAAAAACTGACAGCACCTGGATCAACTCCGCGCACAAACGAACGCTGTTTGCAAGCCAATGTTTGTGGAAAAATGATTGCAAACGTTTGAAAACACTGTTTGCAAACGATGCGCGCTTGGTGTAACATTACCCTTAGACGAAGGAAGAAAGTGAGATTACTATCACTGCAGTTGAACTAAACAAGGAGTAAAAAACAGCTCAGAGGAAATTATGTCGGAAATTTATGACCTGGTGGTCCCAGGCCGCCCCTTGTCTTAATAAAGAGTCGAGGGAGTTTGGAGTGCAAGCCGTAGATGAGTAATTACTCGTTTTATTTCTCGGTGATGCACTCATTGTTTGCCTGTAAAATTTATAGCTTCGCTAGTCAAATTTATGCGCCTATATTTCACGTTCTTTATCGTTTAATTTTACTGCACACATATGAAACGTGAATGAACGTAAATATAAACTTCATACGAGAGTTTATTCGAATATATGTATTCCTGATAAAAAGGTTTTTGTAAAATGCGGTCGAGTTTTATTTTATCCCGTTTGCCATAATTGAAGCCATATCTCTTTGACTCATGTCACATATGACTTTCCATTACAAATGGTTTGGTTACTCCAAATATCTATTACATGTTGGTCTGGACAACAATGGAAATGTAATAACTAATATTTTTTATAAATTGGTCTTATTTCCAAATTTCCATAAACTTATTGGTCAGATGGAGGTCAATGTGTATGGGGATAGGCAAGTATGTATGTAGTTCAAAAAGGGTCCTGAGGGGTTTTTTTCAATGGATGGATGACTGTTGCAGTGACGATAAAGATTATCGTTGAAGATTATCTAGGTATACAAATTTTCAACAATCATTCAAAAGTTGGATCACTCTATAGCTCTATACTCCAACCATTGTTATAGATTATCCTCGTCAGGGAGGAGGACCTGCCTGGCACTCAGATGTGGCCTTATCATACAGGACAGGTGTATCAACCGAAGGGAAAATAACGACAGCAGGTGTTACTTGTGAAAAAACAATAGGGGCTTCCAAATATGTTACTCTTCGCTCGTCATGTCAAAATTTTTGAAGCACGTGCGTGATAATAATACCGTGTTGTCATATGTAGGAGTATACAGTATGTCCCCCTATACAGAGTTATCAAGAGCTGTCGACATTTAGCAGAAAGATTTCTCTTTGGAGGAGGAATAGCTATGAAAATCTAGTTACGTACCTAAGTGGAGTTAAAAGTGCCGTTTTTAACAATTTCTCAAAGACTCGAAATTACTTGGAATCCCGAGAAATTTGATATTGCCTGTTCAGTTATGTTCTTCCAAAACAAGGGAATTTTAAAAACTAAACCCCAAACTTTCACAACCCAATCACCCGGACAAATTCGACCGCTAAGTCTTCGGATATACCCCGTATATTTTACCATATACTCCTTTTTTTTGGACAAGATATAAAATTAATGGTTTTAGAAAAAATATTTTTATTAAAAATTATTTTTGCGGTACAGCAAAAGGTATGCGGTAGAGAAGTACAGGCAGAAGGGATCGGTATTCATATAGCAGGCATTAGGGGACGGTGGGGGTGTACGTTATGGATTTAGTTTAGTGAGGCATTATTTAATATGATACCGTTGGAGCACAAGGGGGGGTCCTCTGCCCCCGGTCTACCCTACACCCGTATTCAGAACCACCCACTTTTTATCGAAAATTTCATCAGCGCCCCTGTCCTCCTGTTTAAACTTTGCCTGTATCCATTGTAATTAGGATTAATAGATTTGGAAAATTAGCTGTATAGGTATTAGAGGAATATAACAAGAATAAATGTTTATTATAATCAGGACAGCGTTCGCTATTTTGTAATAATTATGTTGCAATTTTAGACTTTCATTGTTGATATAATACGAATATTTATCACCCGTTCCTGTCCTGACTATGAACTCCCTTGTAATTATTACTTATGAATATAAAGGCTGACAACTACTATAACTACTATTGCAGAAAGTTAATTTTATTTTTGTTTGTTGATAATAATTGTTTCCAACTCTACACTGAACTACACACTATGAACTCCCTTGTAATTATTACTTATGAATATAAAGGCTGACAACTACTATAACTACTATTGCAGAAAGTTAATTTTATTTTTGCTTGTTGATAATAATTGTTTCCAACTCTACACTGAACTACATAATTTAGTTATTAGGTCTTTTTCCTGGATGGATGACGAATTTCACATATATTATGGTTCTTATCAAGTCCCAATATCCATAGATCTAATAACAAAGTACCACAGAATTGAAGTGTCACTTGTCATAAGATAGCCATAGTTACTGTATTTTATTAATTCATAATTATCTTTATTTTTCTACTGTCACATGTTGGTCGGATAGCCTGGACCAGGCAAGCCAATTATGTAGATTTCGTACTATCTACGTTCTTCCTTTAGGTCTAAGACCATTTGTGTTCAAGCTTTATCCAGTATTTCGCGTTCTACTCATGCGTCGCTGATGTTATCTACGGAGACTCTCCATTACTTCACTAAGATACTCTTCTCCTTATAATATTCCTGGCATTGTTTCTAATAATACTACTTATAGTTGGACACATCACTGTTATCTTGGCCCAAGATTAATGTCCATTGTCCCACAGGCAGCGCTACACAATCCATGGGATATCAATAGGGACCTTGCCAACAAGGGGGCCACCAAAGAAAACACCCATCATCAATAGTGGACGGATATGATAGTCAATATCTGTTGTCATTATTTGATTATTTGTTAATCAAATATAAAAGTGCGCCCATGCATGCGAAGAATTATAAAAGCTCTGAGAGAGCTTTTTCACAACTTTGTAAAAGAAAAAGTTGGGATAAATTTAGAAAATAACAAGGGAACGTCTTTTCTTTTAGTCTACAACACTAAATTATTGCGATTTTTTGAGAAGAAGAAGAAGAAGAAGAAGGAGCAGAAGAAAAATCCCTTTTTCCAAGAACTAATCATTAATCAAATATAAAAGTGCGCCCATGCATGCGAAGAATTATAAAAGCTCTGAGAGAGCTTTTTCACAACTTTGTAAAAGAAAAAGTTTGGATAAATTTAGAAAATAACAAGGGAATGTCTTTTCTTTTAGTCTACAACACTAAATTATTGCGATTTTTTAGTTTAAAAAATATTTTCATTACGAGCCATAAATATTTTATCCTGAAAGTCTAGACATAGACATACATATTATGAGAATTTCGCACTTGATTTCGTCAGAAAGAACAACGGACACACCAAAATTCACAGTATGAACTCAAAGCAATCAAAAACTACGGATAGTACAAGACAAATCGTTCAAAGGTTGAGCAAAAACGCAAACAATAGTTTTAATCAAGTTCATTTCAATAGTAGCCATGGGGCTAAAAATGCTTTGACAACCAAATCAAAAAACGAGATTCCTAATTCTAAAGTTCAGCAAGTGAACGTAGGTCAAACAACAAATCAATCAGATGAAAACCATTTCGATGTTGGGCAAAATTCTAAAAAGAATTTGATCTCCAAATCAAAAAGAGGGACAAGTTCAAAATCGTTTAACCACAGTAACTCAAAACAATTGGAACTGCAACTGCCGGAAAATGGTCAAATATCCCCCAAAACAAGCACAAAGATTAAGAGCAGTCGAAATTTTCAAGACATTTACAGTGCTAGAGAACGTGCTAAGAATGCATTGAGAACTAAATCAATGCTTGAGGGTAGAGTCGTTATAAACTTGAAGAGATGTATCTACCCCGTGCTAACAGCTGTAGCCATGTCCTTAGGGATGGTAATAGTAAGAGATGATGATAAGGACTGGGATGTGTGCTGGTCTGACTTTTCCATTTCAACAATTATATCTAAAAAAATGTCACTTCATCATCGAGTGAATCACTTGAGATGATGATAAGGACTGGGATGTGTGCTGGTCTGACTTTTCCATTTCAACAATTATATCTAAAAAAATGTCACTTCATCATCGAGTAAATCACTTTCCAGGAATGGCGAATTTAGAATCCAAAGCTATCCTCGCATATCACTTGAACAGAATGAAGTATTTTTTCCCAGATGAATACAATATTTTCCCAAAGTCGTGGAGTTTACCACGACAATGGAAAGAAGTGATATCATACAACAGGGAACACATGAATCACTTTCCAGGAATGGCGAATTTAGAATCCAAAGCTATCCTAGCATATCACTTGAACAGAATGAAGTATTTTTTCCCAGATGAATACAATATTTTCCCAAAGTCGTGGAGTTTACCAAGACAATGGAAAGAAGTGATATCATACAACAGGGAACATGCTGATGAAACGTTGATTTTGAAACCAACTCGCGGTGCTGAAGGGAAAGGAATCAAAATTCTGAATTTTATACCAGAACATGAAGTGATGGACCAAGATGCATCATGTCAAGTTTATCTCTCAAATGTATTACTGATAAATGGATTCAAGTTTGATCTCAGAGTGTATGTTCTCATGACTAGTAAACCTAACCCAACCTAACCTAACCTAACCTAACCCAACCCAACCTAACCTAACCTAACCCAACCTAACCTAACCTAACATAACCTAACCTAACCTAACCTAACCTAACCTAACCCAACCTAACCTAACCCAACCTAACCTAACCTAACCCAACCCAACCTAACCTAACACAACCTAACCTAACCTAACCTAACTTAACCTAACCTAACCTAACCCAACCTAACCTAACCTAACCTAACCCAACCCAACCTAACCTAACCTAACCCAACCTAACCTAACCTAACCTAACCTAACCTAACCTAACCTAACCTAACTTAACCTAACCTAACCTAACTTAACCCAACCTAACCTAACTTAACCTAACCAAACCTAACTTAACCTAACCTAACTTAACCTAACCTAACCTAACTTAAGCTAAT
>NW_007378330.1:188223-205229 GCF_000475195.1 Diaphorina citri | reverse complement strand
AGGGGCATTTTCAAATTGCATTTTAAAATTTTAGTAAATAAGTCCTAGGAATATTACAAACGTCGAAAAGTATCCAGAGTATCCAGTTTTCTCCAGAATATATTGAAAATTAAAACACCATTACTAAACAAGTATACCTATTATGAATAATATAATTGCATCTAAATATGTACTTTCTTGAACTTTTACCCTGTTAGGCAAGTTAACAAAATGGTTTGCATACCAACTAGATATTATGGTTGCAATAATTTTGTAAGCACAGGTCAACAACTTGCTGCGTAGAGCGTACATACTGGATGGGACCATAATTATGAAAATAAACATTTCAAAGATAATTTCTAACACTCAAAGATAATTTCTAACCTAACCTAACCTAACCTAACTTAACCTAACCTAACCTAACTTAAGGTAACTTAAGGTAACCTAGGTGAGTGGGAATGGAGGTGTGTGGAGGTGACTGGAGGTAGAGGTGAGTGGAGGTGGAGGTGATTGGAGTTGGAGGTGAGTGGAGTTGGAGGTGGATGTGAGTGGAAGTGGAGGTGTTTGGAAGTTGAGGTGATTGTAGGTTGAGGCTAACCTAGCACAAACTAACCTAACCTAACACAACCTGTGCTAGGAATTCAAAGATGACAATACATAACAGCCTATAATAGTAACTGAATTTTGGCACTAAAAACTCACCATCGAAAATTTGACTCAAAGTAAAAATTGTTTAGGTATCTGACAAAAGTCTTTAGATCCTTCTTTTATTTCCCTCGATGTTTTTCTTTCCACCTTTTATCCGAATGCTTCTTTTGTGCCCATTATAGCTTCCCCCCGTTCTTATCCTCTTCTAATGTTTTCTTCATCCTGAATCCTGATGCTCTTTTTACAGAGATATTTTTTATCTTTCGCTTCATTACTTCTCTCACATTTTCCCCTTACATGTTGTCTTCTCGTGTTATATTTTCTTTTCCCTTTATAATTCATTTTTTCGCTTCTGTCATGTTTCGTTATTCCCCCCTCGAGTTTCCAATGTTGTTTCATCCAGTTCTCCTATAGCGCGTTTTTGTTCAGCTTTTCCATTATTTTCTTCTTTATTTCATTTTTCGCGCTTTCTACCATCTCTTTGCATTGTGTTTTTTGAGCTCTATTACAAATGCCTTCAGTTTATTTTGTGTCATGATTTTTTGACGTCACAGATCTCAGTCACATCAGAACATTTTTTCCACAAGTTTGGCCATGCCTCGGGATGAACTAGCGGGATTCCGGAGCGAAGCGACGGAATTCAGCTAGTACATTTATATTTTAGTGGAATTATTTTGTTGGTACCTTTGATGCTATTATTTAAAGCTGGGATGGTGTCATTTGTTGTCTTCTGAAGTTACTTTTTTCCCTTCTTCCTCTCGTAACAAAAGCCCTACCCGTTTTTTAATCAAATTAGTTGCTCGAAAGTTCATTTAATTTTCAGGCAACATTTAGGAGAGGTTTCTTTTTCGTCACTTTAAAAGTCGATGATCACAAACATGGTGATTAGCTTATATTCGCACAAACAGATACAATTTAATTTTTTGGAGCCTCTCTAAAAGGTGAAAATCACATAATACATTTATATTTTAGTGGAATTATTTTGTTGGTACCTTTGATGCTATTATTTAAAGCTGGGATGGTGTCATTTGTTGTCTTCTGAAGTGGATATAGCAAGCATTTGAATTGTTACTTTGCTGGTAATCAACTAATCACAATTTATTAAGAGAGAATGTGAGAATAGTAAAAAATTGTTTCGTCAATAGCATACCTACAGCTGGGCAAGTACATACTTCGAAATTGTTTAATACATGGCAAAACAGACTCTAAAAAACATTAGTACCCTTCTGAAGTGGATATAGCAAGCATTTGAATTGTTACTTTGCTGGTAATCAACTAATCACAATTTATTAAGAGAGAATGTGAGAATAGCATACCTACAGCTGGGCAAGTACATACTTCGAAATTGTTTAATACATGGCAGAACAGACTCTAAAAAACATTAGTACCTAACTTTATGGAACATTCCAACACAAATTTATAGACCACTTCTAATACTTTTAAAACAGTTGTTTTGAACTGTTTAAATTTCCAACATTAGATATTGCCTCACTCATAGAGTGTACAAAATACGATAAAAATTACACATTTTCTACATTCATTTGGAACAATTGTGTTTTGAGCAATGATACTTTTAAAACAGTTGTTTTGAACTGTTTAAATTTCCAACATTAGATATTGCCTCACTCATAGAGTGTACAAAATACGATAAAAATCATATATTTTCTACATTCATTGGGAACAATTGTGTTTTGAGCAATGCTTTATAATTATTATTTTTGGCTCGACACAAGTTTTTCGTACAGTCAGCAGGGCACGTTCTATTAAAGTCATCGTGCATGCTTGGTATTAAGTTGCATTCTGAACGTGCTAGAGTTGAATTTCATGTATGAAATCCGCACAGCTTTTATGCAAGAATTTTCCGTTTGCAGTTTTTTTTTTTTAAGAAACACCAAAGCTTTATGGATTTTTCTTATAATATAAAATTATTATGTGCAGCCCTAAGGGTCTTCTTTCTGGAGGATTTTCCTAGACCACGGATGCATTGGGAACACGAGGCAGCTGTTCTAAAGAATAGGGAGAGGAGGATAAAGGTACATACCTACAATTCATTTTGAGAGTTTTAATTAATTTTAAATTTTCAATATTATGTGTATATTTATAAAGTTGCATTCTGAACGTGCTAGAGTTGAATTTCATGTATGAAATCCGCACAGCTTTTATGCAAGAATTTTCCGTTTGCAGTTTTTTTTATGAAACACCAAAGCTTCATGGATTTTTCTTATTATATAAAATTATTATGTGCAGCCCTAAGGGTCTTCTTTCTGGAGGATTTTCCTAGACCACGGATGCATTGGGAACACAAGGCAGCTGTTCTAAAGAATAGAGAGAGGAGGATAAAGGTACATACCTACACTCCATTTGAGAGTTTTAATTAATTTTAAATTTTCAATATTATGTGTATATTTGTACTATTTATCTTTGCCATTTGCTAGAATAGAGTTCACCTCCCTGGTAATAATTTAGAATGAAGATGAGTTGAGAAATGGTAATAAACTGGTGGAACTAAAAACGGACACTTGTCTGGAAATCCCTAACCCTTGGCCCTGTCCGGCTGCTCGACATATTTTCAGCAAAATCTCCTCATTCATTTCGACTTGGCCAGATCCATGAGTCATGTCAGAGCATGTCACTCATAATAACTATGACTGTTTATTATTTCGACCTTGGGGGAAAAAATGTAAGTAAAAATAACCGCCAAGTCAACAACAATAACATTTCAGTTTTTTTTTCTTCTTTTTATCATTAAGTCAATTCTTTGGAACGCTGTGATGCCTGCGATAAGTTCCACACCCTTGCACAGAGCGTCAAAACTTCTACAGATAGGTTCACAGTCCATTACAAATGGTTTGGTTACTCCAAATATCTATTACATGTTGGTCAGGACAACAATGGAAATGTAATAGGTAACTAATATTTTTTATAAATTGGTCTTATTGGCCATAAACTTATTGGTCAGATGGAGGTCAATGTGTATGGGGATAGGCATGTATGAATGTAGTTCAAAAAGGGTCCTGAGGGGGTTTTTTTTTCAATTGATGTGGATGACTGTTGCATTGACGATAGAGATTATCGTTGAAGATTATCTAGGTATACAAATTTTCAACAATCATTCAAAAGTTGGATCACTCTATACTCCAACCATTGTTATGCGTTCTTTATCGTTTAATTTTACTGCACACATATGAAACGTGAATGAACGTAAATATAAACTTCATACGAGAGTTTATTCGAATATATATGTATTCCTGATAAAAAGGTTTTTGTAAAATGCGGTCGAGCTTTATTTTATCCCGTTTGCCATAATTGAAGCCATATCTCTTTGACTCATGTCACATATGACTTTCCATTACAAATGGTTTGGTTACTCCAAATATCTATTACATGTTGGTCAGGACAACAATGGAAATGTAATAACTAATATTTTTTATAAATTGGTCTTATTTCCAAATTTCCATAAACTTATTGGTCAGATGGAGGTCAATGTGTATGGGGATAGGCAAGTATGAATGTAGTTCAAAAAGGGTCCTGAGGGGTTTTTTTTTCAATGATTGAAGCCATATCTCTTTGACTCATGTCACATATGACTTTCCATTACAAATGGTTTGGTTACTCCAAATATCTATTACATGTTGGTCTGGACAACAATGGAAATGTAATAACTAATATTTTTTTTTATAAATTGGTCTTATTGGCCATAAACTTATTGGTCAGATGGAGGTCAATGTGTATGGGGATAGGCAAGTATGTATGTAGTTCAAAAAGGGTCCTGAGGGGTTTTTTTCAATGGATGGATGACTGTTGCAGTGACGATAAAGATTATCGTTGAAGATTATCTAGGTATACAAATTTTCAACAATCATTCAAAAGTTGGATCACTCTATAGCTCTATACTCCAACCATTGTTATATAGAGATTATCGTTGAAGATTATCTAGGTATACAAATTTTCAACAATCATTCAAAAGTTGGATCACTCTATACTCCAACCATTGTTATAGATTATCCTCGTCAGGGAGGAGGACCTGCCTTGCACTCAGATGTGGCCTTATCATACAGGACAGGTGTATCAACCGAAGGGAAAATAACGACAGCAGGTGTTACTTGTGAAAAAACAATAGGGGCTTCCAAATATGTTACTCTTCGCTCGTCATGTCAAAATTTTTGAAGCACGTGCGTGATAATAATACCGTGTTGTCATATGTAGGAGTATACAGTATGTCCCCCTATACAGAGTTATCAAGAGCTGTCGACATTTAGCAGAAAGATTTCTCTTTGGAGGAGGAATAGCTATGAAAATCTAGTTACGTACCTAAGTGGAGTTAAAAGTGCCGTTTTTAACAATATCTCAAAGACTCGAAATTACTTGGAATCCACTATGAAAATCTAGTTACGTACCTAAGTGGAGTTTAAAGTGCCGTTTTTAACAATTTCTCAAAGACTCGAAATTACTTGGAATCCCCTATGAAAATCTAGTTACGTACCTAAGTGGAGTTAAAAGTGCCGTTTTTAACAATTTCTCAAAGACTCGAAATTACTTGGAATCCCGATAAACTTGATATTGCCTGTTCAGTTACTGTTCGCGGATTCGCGTCCCGAATCGACATTTTGGATATTTGGCAAGCCTACCTATACCGACACATTCCAAGCAGGGTGTAAGCTCAAATATCAATGGTAAATCCTGGAGAGATGAACGAGCCAGAAAGTTTAACAATAAGTAACTGTAATCTGTGATGTACTGGAGAATTTGTTGTTGTTTTAGCGGCTTTAGCTTTCGCCGAATGGTAATGGTGGAATAAAAGCAAAATAAAGAAAAAGAAAAGGATACCAGAGAATTCGATAGACCGTATGGAAAACAAAAGAAGAAGAGACTAGAAGTGGAAACATAGTAGGTAAAGGAAACTAAAAGGCGCACAGGGGGAAAGATGAATAAGAAACCATCACAGAGTACTTAAAGCCTGTGAGTTCCTAGGAATAAATTATGTTATTCCCGAGTATTAACGAGACAAATAATGTTAAACTAATGAAACCTCTCATTAGTCTCATTACTAATTTGGACCGATTGCAATACTTTCTCATTACCTTGTATAGGTTCCCTATACGTAAGGGTAATAGAAAGTAAAAACAGCTCGATATTATGAGAATTTCGCACTTGATTTCGTCAGAAAGAACAACGGACACACCAAAATTCACAGTATGAACTCAAAGCAATCAAAAACTACGGATAGTACAAGACAAATCGTACAAAGGTTGAGCAAAAACGCAAACAATAGTTTTAATCAAGTTCATTTCAATAGTAGCCATGGGGCTAAAAATGCTTTGACAACCAAATCAAAAAACGAGATTCCTAATTCTAAAGTTCAGCAAGTGAACGTAGGTCAAACAACAAATCAATCAGATGAAAACCATTTCGATGTTGGGCAAAATTCTAAAAAGAATTTGATCTCCAAATCAAAAAGAGGGACAAGTTCAAAATCGTTTAACCACAGTAACTCAAAACAATTGATATAGTTGGACACATCACTGTTATCTTGGCCCAAGATTAATGTCCATTGTCCCACAGGCAGCGCTACACAATCCATGGGATATCAATATGGACCTTGCCAACAAGGGGGCCACCAAAGAAAACACACATCATCAATAGTGGACGGATATGATAGTCAATATCTGTTGTCATTATTTGATTATTTATATCTGCCTTTGTTTTAGTAACAAAACCTTGTTTGCTACTGAAAAGAAAAAGAATAGCTTATTCATAAAACAGGAACTAATAAAATTACTTCACATGAGTAATTTAACGGCACGTGCTATAGGCTACTGAAAAGAAAAAGAATAGCTTATTCATAAAACAGGAACTAATAAAATTACTTCACATGAGTAATTTAACGGCACGTGCTATAGACTACAGACCTTGGAAGACCATTTTTGAAGGCGATTCTCAAACTGGTACTAGAATATAAAGAATCTGAGAAACTCTCGACTCTCGAGTTGCAAGGAGTTATCACGAGAACTGAAACCACAAGACCCAAGTCCTCCTACACTAACGGTTATGATGAACTGCCTCCTCATGATCCTAGATAACACGAAACATAGTACCCGCGGCAATATCATCTATTAAACTTTAACCTGAACCTTTATTTTTGCGCGCAATTGCAGGAAATATATCTACCACGCAAACCTATTATTCACAGAGAAAGAAAAAAGGCACACTAGCTGGTGCAGTTTATTGCAAAAAATTTGCGCAAATCTGTGTGGTTTATCTACGAGCCTTTTGTAAAACTTCATAGCGGCATTGTTTTTTTTTAATTTTGAATCACTTTCCAGGAATGGCGAATTTAGAATCCAAAGCTATCCTAGCATATCACTTGAACAGAATGAAGTATTTTTTCCCAGATGAGTACAATATTTTCCCAAAGTCGTGGAGTTTACCACGACAATGGAAAGAAGTGATATCATACAACAGGGAACATGCTGATGAAACGTTGATTTTGAAACCAACTCGCGGTGCTGAAGGGAAAGGAATCAAAATTCTGAATTTTATACCAGAACATGAAGTGATGGACCAAGATGCATCATGTCAAGTTTACCTCTCAAATGTATTACTGATAAATGGATTCAAGTTTGATCTCAGAGTGTATGTTCTGTTCAGATGTCACCATGGTGAGCCGGTGTCTATTTTTTTAATTCAGTCAGAGATAACTTTGATGGATTATTTAGCTATTTTACCAGTCAAAACATTGATCCACCCACCAAGCTACATATACCTACATATCTTTCAAATAAGTCCAAGTGATGTCTCGGATGAAAGATGGTTATTGTTTTTGGAATCATTAGCACATCCTTTGCTTTTCCAAATTTACAACTTTAACACTCTCTTTCTTCAACAGTCGTTGAGTAGGTGAGCCATAACTCTCACAGGGTCCTCTTGTACAATTCCCTTTTTGAGACTCTATCCATTTAGAATTCCACAGGTCGAGTGTTTTCTCACGTATTGTTTCTTTAATTTCCTTCTTGTTATGTTCCGTGTTGTTGAAGCTGAGATCAAAGTATTGGCAACTACCTTGCTTTCTAAAATTTTCTGTTCAGTTATGTTCTTCCAAAATACTTGGAATCCCGAGAAATTTGATATTGCCTGTTCAGTTATGTTCTTCCAAAACAAGGGAATTTTAAAAACTAAACCCCAAACTTTCACAACCCAATCACCCGGACAAATTCGACCGCTAAGTCTTCGGATATACCCCGTATATTTTACCATATACTCCTTTTTTTTGGACAAGATATAAAATTAATGGTTTTAGAAAAAATATTTTTATTAAAAATTATTTTTGCGGTACAGCAAAAGGTATGCGGTAGAAAAGTACAGGCAGAAGGGATCGGTATTCATATAACAGGCATTAGGTGCTAGGAGATAGCGAGATCTCTCTTGAGGGAACTAATAGTCGCTATTAATACTGGAGCAGTACTTGATGATACCGTGAGTCAACCAAAAGTCATGCATGCAACACTGTACAGGATGGACTCTGTCAATTTCGTTATAAAATTTACCTAAACTAAATTTTGTCAGATTGTGAAGGAATTCAATATGATAAAGGGCAAAAAATAATATATGCTTTATTCACAGCAGACAGCAAGTCTTTGTGTTTTGCTCAGTTTTCGTTTCAATACCCTGCTTATTGCATACTGCATAAGATGTGTAAGAAAAATTACTAATAATGGACGATGACATAGCTGAAAACCATATTAGTAGAGATCGCAATACCCTGACGATTATGAGCCACACTGTATAAAGTACTGTACAGATATCTTGCCTTGTGATCTACTGCAGTAGATGACTAACTCTATAGTAAAACACATGTGAAGCTACAAATTCGTGAACATAAAACACATGACAATGTCTCAACTTCATTAGAGGAATATAACAAGAATAAATGTTTATTATAATCAGGACAGCGTTCGCTATTTTGTAATAATTATGTTGCAATTTTAGACTTTCATTGTTGATATAATACGAATATTTATCACCCGTTCCTGTCCTGACTATGAACTCCCTTGTAATTATTACTTATGAATATAAAGGCTGACAACTACTATAACTACTATTGCAGAAAGTTAATTTTATTTTTGTTTGTTGATAATAATTGTTTCCAACTCTACACTGAACTACACAATTTAGTTATTAGGTCTTTTTCCTGGATGGATGACGAATTTCACATATATTATGGTTCTTATCAAGTCCCAATATCCATAGATCTAATAACAAAGTACCACAGAATTGAAGTGTCACTTGTCATAAGATAGCCATAGTTACTGTATTTTATTAATTCATAATTATCTTTATTTTTCTACTGTCACATGTTGGTCGGATAGCCTGGACCAGGCAAGCCAATTATGTAGATTTCGTACTATCTACGTTCTTCCTTTAGGTCTAAGACCATTTGTGTTCAAGCTTTATCCAGTATTTCGCGTTCTACTCATGCGTCGCTGATGTTATCTACGGAGACTCTCCATTACTTCACTAAGATACTCTTCTCCTTATAATATTCCTGGCATTGTTTCTAATAATACTACTTATAGTTGGACACATCACTGTTATCTTGGCCCAAGATTAATGTCCATTGTCCCACAGGCAGCGCTACACAATCCATGGGATATCAATATGGACCTTGCCAACAAGGGGGCCACCAAAGAAAACACACATCATCAATAGTGGACGGATATGATAGTCAATATCTGTTGTCATTATTTGATTATTTATATCTGCCTTTGTTTTAGTAACAAAACCTTGTTTGCTACTGAAAAGAAAAAGAATAGCTTATTCATAAAACAGGAACTAATAAAATTACTTCACATGAGTAATTTAACGGCACGTGCTATAGACTACAGACCTTGGAAGACCATTTTTGAAGGCGATTCTCAAACTGGTACTAGAATATAAAGAATCTGAGAAACTCTCGACTCTCGAGTTGCAAGGAGTTATCACGAGAACTGAAACCACAAGACCCAAGTCCTCCTACACTAACGGTTATGATGAACTGCCTCCTCATGATCCTAGATAACACGAAACATAGTACCCCCGGCAATATCATCTATTAAACTTTAACCTGAACCTTTATTTTTGCGCGCAATTGCAGGAAATATATCTACCACGCAAACCTATTATTCACAGAGAAAGAAAAAAGGCACACTAGCTGGTGCAGTTTATTGCAAAAAATTTGCGCAAATCTGTGTGGTTTATCTACGAGCCTTTTGTAAACCTTCATAGCGGCATTGTTTTTTTAATTTATTTTTTTATCTTTTGACGTTTTGTATTGGACATAATTGTTTTATTATCTGCAGGCAACACGCTTCAGATGTCACCATGGTGAGCCGGTGTCTATTTTTTTAATTCAGTCAGAGATAACTTTGATGGATTATTTAGCTATTTTACCAGTCAGAACATTGATCCACCCACCAAGCTACATATCCTACATATTTTTAATTTATTTTTTTATCTTTTGACGTTTTGTATTGGACATAATTGTTTTATTATCTGCAGGCAACACGCTTCAGATGTCACCATAGTGAGCCGGTGTCTACTTTTTTAATTCAGTCAGAGATAACTTTGATGGATTATTTAGCTATTTTACCAGTCAAAACATTGATCCACCCACCAACTGTCTTTCAAACAAGTCCAAGTGATGTCTCGGATGAAAGATGGTTATTGTTTTTGGAATCATTAGCACATCCTTTGCCTTTCTAAACTAGCGTCTCTTGGGTTGGGTCGGGAGCCAATAGACACAGTGTGTAAAGTAATATTAGTTGGTGACTTCCTAGGCTCTGAGATGAGGACATCCAGGGTGGAGATAATCATATGAAGTATGAAACTTCGTTCATGGATGATAATGCAACACGAAGAATGGACTAGGCAAGAAAAGGATATTGTCTGCGAAGAAACGAGAGAGGAACCGTGCAGAAAGGATGGGAAGGGATAAATATTGTGAAAAGACAGGGTGTTTTTAGAATGGAGCCAATAGACACAGTGTGTAAAGTAATATTAGTTGGTGACTTCCTAGGCTCTGAGATGAAGACATCCAGGGTGGAGACAATCATATGAAGTATGAAACTTCGTTCATGGATGACAATGCAGCACGAAGAATGGACTAGGCAAGAAAAGGATATTGTCTGCGAAGAAACGAGAGAGGGACCGTGCAGAAAGGATGGGAAGGGATAAATATTGTGAAAAGGACAGGGTATTTTTAGAATGAACTGAAATATTATGGTCGAAATAACAGGTAAAGGAGGAATTCAGTGTATTTATAAGAACAGGAAATAATAGAACTAATAGAAGAAAGAAATAACGTTCTAAATTAAGGAGGAAAAAAATTGACTAGGCAAGAAAAGGATATTGTCTGCGAAGAAACGAGAGAGGGACCGTGCAGAAAGGATGGGAAGGGATAAATATTGTGAAAAGGATAGGGTATTTTTAGAATAAACTGAAATATTATGGTCGAAATAACAGGTAAAGGAGGAATTCAGTGTCTTTATAAGAACAGGAAATAATAGAAGAAAGAAATAACGTTCTAAATTAAGGAGGAAAAAAAATTCTAACGTCATCGTCAGTGAGAAAATGAGAATAAAAATTGTCAACAGGGTATAGAAGACCGTAAAGAGTATTCAGTCCAAATCGACTTGCAGCATTTTGGATGGATCTTTCCAGAAATGCCACAACTGCGAAATTCGTATATGTATGTCACATTTGGACGAAATTTCTCTAAGCTCCAGTGTGAATGAAAGTTCGCGCGAAAATTTTTTTCCCATACAGCATATAAGGGAGATGGTTGAAGGAGAGACATGGAGTCACATCGTTCACCGTGTTTTTATTTTTCATTTAATAAATAAAGTATTATTGATCAGTCTAATAAATTAGAACTGCATATATTTAGAAAGCTCAGAATCTGAGCATTTTTATGGTGCTTTTACTTTTTCATAAAGTTTGATTATTTAAGTGATATTAAAAGTTTAAAAATTAATTATTTACAATATTTTTGGTTATTAATCGGTGAATATCAAGCATTGGTACCTGAGCTGTGAGTATCACCTCTCGCATCTATAGGGAGTTGGTTAATTTCTACAACACATTGGTGTAGTTTACACTAGTGTTGACTGTGCTGGTAGACCTGAAACTTTTGATTGGTCCTATAGTTGCTTTACCTGTGCTTTGACTATTAAAACATACGTGTGTAAGGAAGACTCACGTCAATTTTTGCTTATCAGTGGCGGATAACGAAAGTGGTGCTAATATCGCCCATTCTTATTTTCATTCATAACCGAGCATTGTTCAAGTTATTTACAGAAGGATGAACGTCCATTCACAAGCATGCTGAGAACTCCTCCTCAATCAGACCAGGGCGCTGGTCCCATGATGGTGGATGACTTTTTCACTCCCATTACAAGTCAGAAGCAAGAGACACTGGATAAAAGGCCATTCATACAAAGGGGTAGTAAGAGGAAAAAAGTACTCTCCCCATTGGTGCAAGATGTACCAGACCAGAATGAATTCCATAAAATGGAACAAAGTGTATGTAAATCTCTGTCAATAATTGAAGCCATTATAAACAACCAAGAAAAAGAAGTAAACAAAGAAATGATCCTAACACAAACTGCCTTGATCAAAGAGACAGTTGACCGAATATTCCTATCATACAATACGGTATACTCTAGAGCCTCCAATACAAGTGATTCTCGAGAAATAAAGGAAATGCTGGAATTAATAACAGATAATGTGCTTGATATCAAGGAAAATATACGTCATGAAGAAAACCCAAAGCCACTATCATATGCGAATGTAGTCAAAGTCCCAGGTATCAATAAGCCCATTGTTCCCAAGGCAAAACCTGCTGTGTTAGTATACCCGGACGAAAACAAGAAGGATACCATGAACACGAGTAAAATGACGAAAGAAGCTGTCATGAAGGCGATCAAACCATCATCAGTTGGAATTCACGTTGTCAATGTCAAGGAAATTAGGAATGCCGGAATCTGTATTCAACTTGAAAATGAAGATGATGCCAATAAATTGCAAGCTAATGATGCATTCAGTGAGATTGGTGTAACTTCCAGGATACCTGGGAAAAAGAACCCCAGAATAGCGATCTATAATATTCCCTCTGACTGTGAGGATCATGTCATCCTAGATGAATTGGTCAAGCAAGTACCAAACATTGATCGAAATAACATTAAAATAGTCGGCAAAATGGGGCCAAAAAACAGGGACACTTACCATGCCATCATTGAATGCGATCCAGAGGCCAGGAGAAGAATACTAGAAAAAGGAAAATTATATCTTGAATGGTCTGCCTGCCCAATGAAAGATCACATCAGTATCTTACAATGTTATAAGTGCCAGGAATTCGGCCATCTAGCTCAAAATTGCACCAGTGATCAAGCATTGTGTAGATTCTGTGGGGGAGGTCACGAATCGAGAGCATGCCAAGAAAAAGGCAAAGAGGGTTTCAGGCCCCACTGCGTGGAGGGAAAAGGGAAAGAGGTAAGGGAGGGTTTCTTAAATTTCCCTTCAGTTTAACCTCTTCAGTATAGAAAACTTTGTCAATAAAAAACTCTACTAGTACATGTACTCGTATTAAGTAATCCTAATGCACAGAATCCAAACATGTTTTTTGCCAAACTTTAGAGTTTTATCATCCTTTCTGCACGGTCCCTCTCTCGTTTCTTCGCAGACAATATCCTTTTCTTGCCTAGTCCATTCTTCGTGCTGCATTGTCATCCAACGAAGTTTCTTACTTCATATGATTATCTCCACCCTGGATGTCCTTATCTCAGAGCCTAGGAAGTCACCAACTAATATTACTTTACACACTGTGTCTATTGGCTCCCGACCCAACCCAAGAGACGCTAGTTTGGGTCACGGCCAAAGATCACAATACCTAAGGTACTAGTATTGAAAAGCCATGTTCCGTACTCAATGGAGTAATGAGAGGTTTCATTAGTTTAACATTATTTGTCTTGTTAATACTCGGGAATAACATAATTTATTCCTAGGAACTCACAGGCTTTAAGTACTTTAAGCATGCCAAGAAAAAGGCAAAGAGGGTTTCAGGCCCCACTGCGTTTTGTGCAAAAAATTCCAAGTGAAAAATACTGATCACGTCGCGTCAGATGTAAAATTATGCGAAATCTGGAAAAGAAAATATATGGCTACATTGAGAAATATCAATTATGAATAGACCACTTACACTGAAAATAGGTCAGATTAACCTTGGCAATGGAAGAGTAACCTCTGCTGAAGTAAATACATTAGCACTACATCATAAGTTTGATCTAATACTCATGCAAGAGCCGTATAACCAGTTATTCCGCAACTCCAGTTCGACTAAAATCCCTGGTTTTGGTAATAGAACAAAAGTTACACATATGAACACAACAGACAGAGTTTTCGCTGCCATAGCAATCTTCAACAATGAACTTAAAGTTATGGTAATGGACTCCCTTTGCACAGAGTTTTTCGCTGTTATATTACTGCACCTCGAAAACGAAGATATTTACATCATAAGCGGGTATTTCAAACCCAACATAGATATAGACACACATTGCAATCAACTTAAAGAGATATTAGACAAACTATCTGGAAAGAAAATTGTCATTGGGGCTGATTTCAATGCGAGATCTATAGTGTGGTATGATAGAATTACCAATAACGAAGGAAGAATAATAGAAAACTTCCTTATTGAGCAAAATCTGTACCTCATAAACTTGCCATCGGAAAATACAACTTTCTGTAACACGGCTCTGAGAAAATCAAACATTGACTTAACACTAGTGTCGGGTAACATGATGGGACGGCTAACCAATTGGAGTATAAGAGAAGATTTGGTCATCAGCAGTGATCATAATCTGTTAGAATATAGTATTCACGTAAGTTCAGAACATCCTGAAACAAGAAAAAAGAATTTCAATGTGGGTGCAGCTAATTGGAACTTGTTTAAAAGTCATATTGAAAGCGAATATGAGAAAATCGAATGGAACGGTCTGGATGCAGAAGAGCTTGCAGTTATTCTTACCAACACAATTAGAACAGCAGCTGAAAAGTCAATACCATACACTAAAGAAGGTGTCAAAAGAACAAGATGGTGGAACCAAAAATTACACCAAAAGAAAAAGAAAGTAAGAAAAGCAAGGAGACTATATCAAAGATGCTCAGACACCAATAGAAATGAAAGGTATGAAATTTTCTCAAGGGAAAGAGCTGAATACTGCAAACTAATAAAAGAGTCAAAGAGAAAGTCCTTCCAAAAGTTTGTCGAATCTGACCTACAAAATGATCCCTGGGGAAATGCACAGAAACTTATTCGCAGTAAACTGAGAATCAGTGAAGCAAAAAGGCAAATAAAGAAACCTGACGGTAGCCCATGCATTAGTATAAAAGAAGCAACAGATGTCCTTCTAAATGTCATGATTCCCACTGATAGCAGAGATCATTATGAGTTTATGGAGATCAAAGATGAAATTTTTAATGAAAATGATGAGGAACCGCGAACATAATCGCCAAATTCGCGAACAAAATTGCCAAATCCGCGAACATAATCACGAAATCCGGGAACATAATCGTGAAATCCGCGAACAAAATCGCCAAATCCGCGACCATAATCGCGAAATCCGCGAACATAATCGCGAAATCACATAGGTAGGTACGATATGTACATAGGTACGATAGGTGATAACGAGAATCCAAGGGACCAGCTCATTTTTTTCGTTTAAGGCGGTTTAATACAACATTTTCTCGTTTCTAAAGGTTTAGCAAAGTGGAAGAGCAAACTGATGAAAGCATGACAAATTTAAACAAGTTAAGAACAAATTCTGATTTATAGAGGTACCTAATTATAGAGGTACCACTGAAGGTACCTATGATGAAAGCATGACAAATTTAAACAAGACAAGTTAAGAACAAATTCTGATTTATAGAGGTAGGTACCTAATTTTAAAGTTAAAAAACGCGTCCCGAATTTTTTCTGGGACAGAAACGGAAATTCGGGACAAAACGCCCCAAAATGAAAAACTGAACGGGACGCCGGGACACCCCCTGAAATTCGGGACTGTCCCGGCCAATTCGGGACGTTTGGCAAGCCTAGGTATAGGTATCTAATGGATTAAAACTCATGTGTTGTTTTATACGAGCTGATAATAGAATATAGCTACAGGGTAAGAGCCTCTCCTCGCTCAAGTGTGTACTCGAATGTCTACATCAAATTTCATGATTTATAACCCTCTGCATGATCAGTATACAGGTTGCACTGAAAGATTTCATAGTGTAGCTTTCACAGTTCGAAAAATAGGAAAGTTCAACCTTGTTTTTTCCCAATAGGCTTTCTTCACTTATTTTTTCAAACGAATTCCCTATTACAAAGAGATCCAAAGCATGGGAATGAATTTATATGTCAAGATAGATCACAACCCTGTGAGAGTTATGGCTCACCTACTCAACGACTGTTGAAGAAAGAGAGTGTTAAAGTTGTAAATTTGACGAACAAAACAAAAATTATGGTATTTGGTAAGCTCAAAGTTAAACCTAAGATAAAGATAAATGGAAGAAACATCGAAAAAACGAAGACATTTAAATATCTTGGAGTAGTTGTAGATGACAAACTATCCTTTTGTGAACATATAAAATATATATCTGAAAAATCGAAAAGCATTTTCTTTGTTATGCGCAATTACTTGAAGTTAAATTGGAACACTGGTAAATCCCTGAGTACAATTTATAAGGCAGTTATACTTCCCATTATGTCCTATGCATGTAGTGTATGGTGTCATCGCTTGGAGATTCAAAATCATAGAAGAATATTGGCATCTGCTCAAAGAATATGCTTATTGGGAGTAATCAAAGGCTATAAAACCATATCACACGAAGCAACTCATATAATCGCATTTGAACCCCCTATTTACTACATTATCAAAGAATATGCATGCTTGGAAAATTTTAGAAAGCAAGGTAGTTGCCAATACTTTGATCTCAGCTTCAACAACATGGAACATAACAAGAAGGAAATTAAAGAAACAATACGTGAGAAAACACTCGACCTGTGGAATTCTATATGGATAGAGTCTCAAAAAGGGAATTGTACAAGAGATATCTTCCCTACTGTTCAGGAAAGGGCAAAATTTGATTTTGTACATAATAGGGATATGACCTCGATCCTTTCAGGTCATGGAGAATTCAACATCCACTTGTTTAGAATCAACAAAATAAGAAGTTCGGATTGTCACCTTTGTTCGACTCCAGACACACCAGCACATAGAATCATGTCCTGTCCAAAATATGAAGAGGAACGCAGGAGAATTGGAGATAAGATAGGCAATTTTCAATCTAGCCAAGAATGTTTCAGG
>NW_007378330.1:181432-188187 GCF_000475195.1 Diaphorina citri | reverse complement strand
GGCTTTAAATAAAAAAAAAGTAAATAAAAAAGGAAAAAGAAGAAAAAAAAAAGACAAAAAGAAAGAAGAAAAAAAAAGACAAAAAGAAAAAAGATAAAAAAGACAAAAAAAAGAAGAAAAAAAAAGAAAAAAAAAGGCCACCTCTCTGTTTTAATAAGTTTATCTTTATCTTACCTATTTAATCATGCAAAATAATTATCTTGTCTTTATTCCACAGGTATAAGAAGAATACAAACACACCACATTTCATAATAAGAAATAACACATTAGGCACATGTTTTTAAAAAGTCTAAAATTGCAACATAATTATTACAAAATAGCGAACGCTGTCCTGATTATAATAAACATTTATTCTTGTTATATTCCTCTAATTACATAATTGGCTTGCCTGGTCCAGGCTATCCGACCAACATGTGACAGTAGAAAAATAAAGATAATTATGAATTAATAAAATACAGTAGGTAACTATGGCTATCTTATGACAAGTGACACTTCAATTCTGTGGTACTTTGTTATTAGATCTAGCAATAATTTAGTGTTGTAGACTAAAAGAAAAGACGTTCCCTTGTTATTTTCTAAATTTATCCCAACTTTTTCTTTTACAAAGTTGTGAAAAAGCTCTCTCAGAGCTTTTATAATTCTTCGCATGCATGGGCGCACTTTTATATTTGATTAATGATTAGTTCTTGGAAAAAGGGATTTTTCTTCTGCTCCTTCTTCTTCTTCTTCTTCTTCTTCTTCTTCTTCTTCTTCTTCTTCTTCTTCACATTGAAATGTTGAACTTTATTTATGAGACGAATTTTTTTTTCATCAGTACCACCCTGGTAATTTTGTATGAAAAAGGCAATTATCAACAAACAAAAATAAAATTAACTTTCTGCAATAGTAGTTATAGTAGTTGTCAGCCTTTATATTCATAAGTAATAATTACAAGGGAGTTCATAGTCAGGACAGGAACGGGTGATAAATATTCGTATTATATCAACAATGAAAGTCTAAAATTGCAACATAATTATTACAAAATAGCGAACGCTGTCCTGATTATAATAAACATTTATTCTTGTTATATTCCTCTAATCTAATACAGTTCAAATGTACTTCAGAAATTATTGAAGTCCGATATGGAAAATTTTCTAGTGGTTCAGTGAACTATTGAACGCTCTCCTTATGAAAAGCCCGAAGGCCCGATCAGCCCAACGTCTAATGAGGAAATTTCCTTCATGTTAAAGGACTAAGGACTTATTTAAAACCTCGAACCCTTATTTTGGGTTTCGTTTGAAATCAAACCGCCAGTCTAGTAAGCTTGGAGGGTAGCGCCTCTCCTTTGTAATCACAATTTCGTGGGTTAAATTCCCACTCGGTTCGGATTTTATCCTCAACAGATAAAGTTCTCTGAACGGCTGGCTTTCTCCTATCCTGTCCTTCTATCTTCGCTTTCGGGACGATAAGACCTTATAGCAGTTACAGTTCAGTTCTATCTTCCAAACCTCTTGATAAAAAAAAAATTGTTCTAAACAGGCACGATTTCAGAGAAATTGAGTCAAACCCGGAAAAAAATCTCATTCTGTAAAGACCACAGTTTGTCAACTGTGAACCTATCTGTAGAAGTTTTGACGCTCTGTGCAAGGGTGTGGAACTTATCGCAGGCATCACAAAGAATTGACTTAATGATAAAAAGAAGAAAAAAAACTGAAATGTTATTGTTGTTGACTTGGCGGTTATTTTTACTTACATTTTTCCCCCAAGGTCGAAATAATAAACAGTCATAGTTATTATGAGTGACATGCTCTGACATGACTCATGGACCTGGCCAAGTCGAAATGAATGAGGAGATTTTGCTGAAAATATGTCGAGCAGCCGGACAGGGCCAAGGGTTAGGGATTTCCAGACAAGTGTCCGTTTTTAGTTCCACCAGTTTATTACCATTTCTCAAATCATCTTCATTCTAAATTATTACCAGGGAGGTGAACTCTATTCTAGCAAATGGCAAAGATAAATAGTATAAATATACACATAATTTAATCTTTTTTTTTTCTCTCTCTCTTGCTTTTATGAATTTATCTTGCGGGCTTTCTGAACCATTGTTTTAATTTTATGTTACTAACGCCACGCCGCGCCACACCATCACAAAACTCAGAAAGCTTAAAGGTGAATACAAAGAACTGCATAGTAGGTAGACTGGTAGAATGAGGATGCAGGGAACACCGAGCAGGGATATAGGGGGTGGCACTTCTGTAGAACCGCGGCAGAGCTCATTTTTCATTAATCCAAACTCCAGATGGTGCAAATTGTTTTGTTAATTTTTGAAAATTATAATACAAAAGTACAAAGCATTTAATCTTTTTTTTTCTCTCTCTCTTGCTTTTATGAATTTATCTTGCGGGCTTTCTGAGCCATTGTTTTAATTTTATGTTACTAACACCACGCCGCGCCACACCGATTAATCCAAACTCCAGATGGTGCAAATTGTTTTGTTAATTTTTGAAAATTATAATACAAAAGTACAAAGCATTTAATCTTTTTTTTTTCTCTCTCTCTTGCTTTTATGAATTTATCTTGCGGGCTTTCTGAACCATTGTTTTAATTTTATGTTACTAACACCACGCCGCGCCACACCGTGGCCTTTTTCTGCGGCAAGTTCTCAAAATTTAATTTTTCGAAAGAAATTTATTTCGAAAACATTTTCACATTTTACATCCATTAGGTACCTACTTCTATTATAAACAGTAAACATTTTAATGACGGTTTTTTCGCCCATTCAATAGTTTTTTAGCAGTAGTCCATTAGGTACCTACTTCTATTATAAACAGTAAACATTTTAATGACGGTTTTTTCGCCCATTCAATAGTTTTTTAGCACGATTGGTGAAACTTTTAGAACTGTCTGACTTACAGTTGAGAAGTTTAATGTAATAGAAAGTCGTGTGATGTTCACACCAGATTTTTTACTCCTTGTTTAGTTCAACTGCAGTGATAGTAATCTCACTTTCTTCCTTCGTCTAAGGGTAATGTTACATTACACCAAGCGCGCATCGTTTGCAAACAGTGTTTTCAAACGTTTGCAATCATTTTTCCACAAACATTGGCTTGCAGACAGCGTTCGTTTGTGCGCGGAGTTGATCCAGCTGCTGTCGGTTTTTCTAGAAAAGCTAAAGGTAATGTTAAACCAAGCGCGCATTGTGTAACATTACCTTAACAGGTTCGTAGTCGTAGGAATAATTTTGAATAAATGTGATGAGGGATTAGAGCAACATTGTTTGAACAAAGTTCGATTCTACTTTTTTAGAATCAATCATCAAACTTACCTTGAAATATTTTGTTTTGTTTCAGATTAATCAAGCTCTTGCCCAAAAGGGCAAATCCGTATTCAGGCAATCGATGGTAAGTAGAGTCAAAGATATCTTTTATTCCAAATTATGTATTGAAAGACACTGAACTTTGAATAAAATTAGAGAAAATAGTACCACAGTGTCTGTTAAAGTGCACATACTTTGTGAATGTATTTCCTATATGTACATGGGTTAGCATTCTTTTTTGGGTAAACCAATCGATAGTCCCCATGATATTTCTCCTCCCATTGAATTTGCTGTTTGATCGTCATTATTTTGCCTTTTTGTCGAACTTCTGCAAAGGGGTTATTTTGATCACGCTTTGATTTATTATTATACCTTGATTTTTGTGGACCATCATCAAGTTTGTCTTGGTTCAAGTTAACTATTTTGAAAGTGTCTGAAATCAAGTTTTTCTTCACTCTTGTGTCAACTTCACCAGAAATACTAAAGCTTGGTGATCTGTTCACTTCTAAGAGGTATGGTTTCATCATGTCATCAATAATAATATCGAACCCAAATATCTCAAAACAAGCATTGACACGTTGTTCATAATGTTGACTGAAGAGTTCCTTATACTTTTCTTTTACCCAAGGATACACTGAAATTATTGTTTTTACTATGACATCATCAATATCATCCCACAATTTCTTCCCATTCATTCCATTGTTCAAAAGCCAACTATTCAACCAGATGAAGTCTCTTTTGCTGCCATTTTCTGGAGATTCATTATAGTTTTCAGACTCCTTATTAATAGAAAAATTAGTCAAATGCATGAACTTATTGTTTAAATTGTTAGGATTAGGTTTGGAGTATTTTGCAAACAATCCGCGCTTGGTGTAACATTACCTTAACAGGTTCGTAGTAGTAGCAATAATTTTATAGAGGGATTAGAGCAACATTGTTTGAACAAAGTTCGATTCTACTTTTTTAGAATCAATCATAAAACTTACCTTGAAATATTTTGTTTTGTTTCAGATTAATCAAGCTCTTGCCCAAAAGGGCAAATCCGTCTTCAAGCAATCGATGGTAAGTAGAGTCAAAGATATCTTTTATTCCAAAATAAATTATGTATTGAAAGACACTGAACTTTGAATAAAATTAGGGAAAATAGTACCACAGTGTCCTTCTTCGCATGCATGGGCGCACTTTTATATTTGATTAATGATTAGTTCTTGGAAAAAGGGATTTTTCTTCTGCTCCTTCTTCTTCTTCACATTGAAATGTTGAACTTTATTTATGAGACGAGAATTTTTTTCATCAGTACCACCCTGGTAATTTTGTATGAAAAAGGCAAGAAAAAGGGATTTTTCTTCTGCTCCTTCTTCTTCTTCACATTGAAATGTTGAACTTTATTTATGAGACGAGAATTTTTTTCATCAGTACAACCCTGGTAATTTTGTATGAAAAAGGCAAGAAATATTCCAATGAGTTCAAATGTACTTCAGAAATTATTGAAGTCAGTGATGGCAAATTTTCTAGTGGTTCAGTGAACTATTGAACGCTCTCCTTACGAAACGCCCGAAGGCCCGATCAGCCCAACGTCTAATGAGGAAATTTCCTTCATGTTTCATGTTAAAGGACTAAGGACTTATTTAAAACCTCGAACCCACTCGGTTCGGATTTTATCCTCAATAGATAAGGTTCTCTGAACGGCTGGCTTTTTCCTATCCAGTTCAAATGTACTTCAGAAATTATTGAAGTCCGATATGGAAAATTTTCTAGTGGTTCAGTGAACTATTGAACGCTCTCCTTATGAAACGCCCGAAGGCCCGATCAGCCCAACGTCTAATGAGGAAATTTCCTTCATGCTTCATGTTAAAGGACTAAGGACTTATTTAAAACCTCGAACCCACTCGGTTCGGATTTTATCCTTAACAGATAAGGTTCTCTGAACGGCTGGCTTTTTCCTATCATGTCCTATGTTCGCTTTCGGGACGATAAGACCTTATAGCAGTTACAGTTCAGTTCTCTCTTTCAAACATCTTGATTAAAAAAATAAAAAAATCTAACTGTTCTAAATAGGCACGATTTCAGAGAAATTGAGTCAAACCCGGAAAAAAATCTCATTCTAGGGACGATAAGACCTTATAGCAGTTACAGTTCAGTTCTCTCTTTCAAACATCTTGATTAAAAAAATAAAAAAATCTAACTTAGGTTGGGTTAGGTTGGGTTGGGTTAAGTTAGGTTGGGTTGGGTTAAGTTAGGTTGGGTTGGGTTAAGTTAGGTTAGGTTAGGTTATGTTAGGTTAGGTTGGGTTAAGTTAGGTTAGGTTAGGTTAAGTTAGGTTAGGTTATGTTAGGTTAGGTTGGGTTGGGTTAGGTTAGGTTGGGTTAGGTTAGGTTAGGTTGGGTTAGGTTAAGTTAGGTTAGGTTAAGTTAGGTTAGGTTAAGTTAGGTTAGGTTGGGTTAGGTTAGGTTGGGTTGGGTTAGGTTGGGTTAGGTTAGGTTAGGTTAGGTTAGGTTAGGTTAGGTTAGGTTAGGTTAGAAATTATCTTTGAGACGTTAGGTTGGGTTAGGTTAGGTTGGGTTAGGTTAGGTTAGGTTGGGTTGGGTTAGGTTAGGTTAGGTTAGGTTGGGTTAGGTTAGGTTGGGTTGGGTTAGGTTAGGTTGGGTTAGGTTAGGTTAGGTTAGGTTGGGTTAGGTTAGAAATTATCTTTGAGTGCAAGCTCAAATCTTAGCTTTGAGTAAACAATTTTTACTTTGAGTCAATTTTTCGATGGTGAGTTTTTAGTGCCAAAATTCAGTTACTACCTATTTTGTTAGGTCAGGCAGAAGAAAATAGACTAATGATATTTTGCGGCCTACTACCAATCGTCGCATACTATCATAGATATCACTAAAAAGAAGGACCTTTACCATTTATTTTGTTGTCTAGCATTTGCTGGAATTATTTTACATGTTGTTTGTTTACACATAGGTAGGCACTCAAAATCCGTATTTTTCACAAAACAAAAATTCAGTTAGGTACTACCTATTTTGTTAGGTCAGGCAGAAGAAAATAGACTAATGATATTTTGCGGCCTACTACCAATCGTCGCACACTATCATAGATATCACTAAAAAGAAGGACTTTTACTATTTATTTTGTTGTCTAGCATTTGCTGGAATTATTTTACATGTTGTTTGTTTACACATAGGCACTCAAAATCCGTATTTTTCACAAAACTCAGAAAGCTTAAAGGTGAATACAAAGAACTGCATAGTAGGTAGACTGGTAGAATGAGGATGCAGGGAACACCGAGCAGGGATATAGGGGGTGGCACTTCTGTAGAACCGCGGCAGAGCTCATTTTTCATTAATCCAAACTCCAGATGGTGCAAATTGTTTTGTTAATTTTTGAAAATTATAATACAAAAGTACAAAGCATTTAATCTTTTTTTTTCTCTCTCTCTTGCTTTTATGAATTTATCTTGCGGGCTTTCTGA
>NW_007378330.1:121635-180544 GCF_000475195.1 Diaphorina citri | reverse complement strand
TATCATGGGATTGATAATGAATTTTTAAAAGACCTGATTCACACTATTTTGATTTTTGCTGGAGTTGTTTTTATACATATAATTTTATTTTATTATTATTATTTAATGAGAATTTCAATTGAGTCATTTGCAATTCCATGAGGATACCTTCAGTCCATGTCCATGGGTGTTCATGATATCCTTGCTAAGTACTTGGTACGTGTGACGGTGTGATTTAGGTTTATTATCTTGTATACCGAAACGTTAGGTACTTCCTGAGAGGATGTGGTACCTACTTTTATATTTATAATTATAACAGTTGATGGGGATATAAACATATTGTATACAGATTTGAATTATTTCTGCATTGTTTCGCTGATTTTACTATAGTCAGAAAGACACATCCACATACTGCAGTCCTTATTTCACACATACTCGGTCCATTTAGGTATAAGATTTTTTGTGAGTGGAGGTGGAGGTGTTTGGAAGTTGAGGTGATTGTAGGTTGAGGCTAACCTAGCACAAACTAACCTAACCTAACACAACCTGTGCTAGGAATTCAAAGATGACAATACATAACAGCCTATAATAGTAACTGAATTTTGGCACTAAAAACTCACCATCGAAAATTTGACTCGAAGGAAAAATTGTTTAGGTATCTGACAAAAGTCTTTAGATCCTTCTTTTATTTCCCTCGATGTTTTTCTTTCCACCTTTTATCCGAATGCTTCTTTTGTGCCCATTATAGCTTCCCCCCGTTCTTATCCTCTTCTAATGTTTTCTTCATCCTGAATCCTGATGCTCTTTTTACAGAGATATTTTTTATCTTTCGCTTCATTACTTCTCTCACATTTTCCCCTTACATGTTGTCTTCTCGTGTTATATTTTCTTTTCCCTTTATAATTCATTTTTTCGCTTCTGTCATGTTTCGTTATTCCCCCCTCGAGTTTCCAATGTTGTTTCATCCAGTTCTCCTATAGCGCGTTTTTGTTCAGCTTTTCCATTATTTTCTTCTTTATTTCATTTTTCGCGCTTTCTACCATCTCTTTGCATTGTGTTTTTTGAGCTCTATTACAAATGCCTTCAGTTTATTTTGTGTCATGATTTTTTGACGTCACAGATCTCAGTCACATCACAACCTATAGGCCTGTAGGGAACAATCAAATATCCTTTTAACTTTTGTGGAACAGTTGTTCCTACCCAGAAACCATAACAATTTAGATTGTGTTGGTAACGAGGTAACCGACATAATTTTAAATCATAATAAAGACAATGTTGGGTACGCTTATAGTTAGGAGCTTGGCTATTTGCAGGTCTATAACTATGATAGTTACCCAGTAAATTTTGTATGAAGTAAAATGTAAACGGAAACCATATCGTATACTTGTATACAGCAAAACAATAAATAATGCTAGAACAACCAAAACAAAAACATTTGTACCTAGGTACTGTTGTTGTATTTGTTTTTACTGGCCCATGTGAATTTCATACACCCGCTAACACAAAGGATAAAGAGGAAGGGAAAGAAAAGAGGCAAGGTTCAAGTGGAAAAGTATGCTAGAACAACCAAAACAAAAACATTTGTACCTAGGTACTGTTGTTGTATTTGTTTTTACTGGCCCATGTGAATTTCATACACCCGATAACACAAAGGATAAAGAGGAAGGGAAAGAAAAGAGGCAAGGTTCAAGTGGAAAAGTGGTAGGTACATGGAACTAGAACCATTGAAGACTAACATGGTAATATTGGTAATTGGTAATTTGCAATTTGGCGTTCATAATGAAGGATAGGATGAAACTGAATAGGTATATCAACAATACTTAAATAACAGCTCGATAGTTCAAAGAAAAGAAAAAAAATCTTATACCTAAATGGACCGAGTACGTTAATAACGAAACATGACAGAAGCGAAAAAATGAATTATAAAGGGAAAAGAAAATATAACACGAGAAGACAACATGTAAGGGGAAAATGTAAGAGAAGTAATGAAGCGAAAGATAAAAAATAGGTATCTCTGTAAAAAGAGCATCAGGATTCAGGATGAAGAAAACATTAGAAGAGGATAAGAACTTAGGAGCTTGGGACTATTTGCAGGTCTATAACTATGATAGTTACCCAGTAAATTTTGTATGAAGTAAAATGTAAACGGAAACCATATTGTATACTTGTATACAGCAAAACAATAAATAATGCTAGAACAACCGAAACAAAAACATTTGTAGGTACTGTTGTTGCATTTGTTTTTACTGGCCCATGTGAATTTCATACACAGATAACACAAAGGATAAAGAGGAAGGGGAAGAAAAGAGGCAAGGTTGGTTCAAGTGGAAAAGGTGTACATAGAACTAGAACCATTGAAGACTAACATGGTAATGTGCACTTTGGCTTATTTGGCAAATTTTCTTATTCATATTGTACTTTAGAAGGATGAGATGAAACTGAATATACTTAAATATCAGCTCTAAAATTCAATCTTCTACCTAAATGGACTTACGTGTGAAACAAGGACCCAGTATGTGGATTGTGGATGTGTCTTTCTGGCTGTAGTAAAATCAGCGAAACAATGCAAATGTTATTAGTGCAGAAGTAATTCAAATCTGTATACAATATGTTTATATCCCCATCAACTGTTATAATTATAAATATAAAAGTAGGTACCACATCCTCTCAGGAAGTACCTAACGTTTCGGTATACAAGATAATAAACCTAAATCACACCGTCACACGTACCAAGTACTTAGCAAGGATATCATGAACACCCATGGACATGGACTGAAGGTATCCTCATGGAATTGCAAATGACTCAATTGAAATTCTCATTAAATAATAATAATAAAATAAAATTATATGTATAAAAACAACTCCAGCAAAAATCAAAATAGTGTGAATCAGGTCTTTTAAAAATTCATTATCAATCCCATGATATAAAATTATATGTATAAAAACAACTCCAGCAAAAATCAAAATAGTGTGAATCAGGTCTTTTAAAAATTCATTATCAATCCCATGATATCTCTAATTCAACTATAACAAGCGCTGGTCATATCCCATTTTATGTTCAGCAAACTGTGTCAAACAGTATCCAGGAGAATTTTTACACGCCCCTTATCCCTCCTGTCATGCAGGACCTGCATGTCATATTGTATGCCCGCATTGTGTTTCGTTTTGAATTTTGAATATTCAACAAACATCAGTCATCAGGGATGTGTTTGGAATAAAGTTCATTTTTTGAAGTAGAGAGAACTGTGAGTAATATGAAATGTAGTTTTGTTCTCCGAGGTATGATTTGGATCACCTAGAAATATTTTCTCTGCAATTTTCTGACCTAAATCTTGTACCCCAAGTTTTTTCTACAGTCTATAAAAAGATAGATGACAAAGCAAAGAACACTTAAATTAGGCAGACTAAAGTCGTCCTACTTCCAAGACAAGTTTTTCCTTTTCTGTCGCTTCGGGGAAAACGTGGAAGGGAAGGAAAAGTTACGTGAAATTCATCAAAGTGTGAAAATCATTTCCCAGTAGAAGAAATACAGCTTTTGATATGCAAAGCAAACACAAGCATTCAGATTATAAAACACAAAAAAATATGAATAGGTACATCTCTCGAATATCTAAGTCAATAAAAATGTAATATTTATGGATATGTGATATTTTCTTGTATACAGGATGAAAGACACGTTTTCTTTCAGTGTTACACCTAGACAGAGACTAGTAGGTACTGATGATGAAGTACAGGTAATGGGGAATCTCTTGAAAATTTGCCAGAGCTAGTATTGCTTGACGTAGACTGATTAACAATGCAAGTCCAAGACTTTTTTGAGGATCTCAATCTACATTACTAAATAATTAATATCTATTTAGATAGGTATCCGTTGATTCTTGGGAATTATCCTTTGAGTCCTGATAATGGGGAATCTCTTGAAAATTTGCCAGAGCTAGTATTGCTTGACGTAGACTGATTAACAATGCAAGTCCAAGACTTTTTTGAGGATTTCTCGAGGGCTAATAAGAAACCCATAAATCAAATCTTGATAGATTTACCGTGGGATGGAATAAAATTAGTCATATAGAACAGTATCTACTCTTCTACTCGGTCTAAGGTCCAACAGAAGCTATGACTTTGTGGAAAATTAATGCAAAATTCCTATAGGCATTCCACATTCACCTATTGAAGACCATAGTGCACCGTTTGTTGCTGCTGATGATATTAGTGATGTCATTTTGGGAAACCCAAGGACCTATCTATTAGAGGATGGGCTGAGAAACACTAGTAGCAGTGCCATTTACCTTGAATTCAGTTAAGTACCATAGTCTTACTGATATTCAAGCTAAAATTCCATCCCTCATGATGTCACGAATCATTATGCATATTCCTTGCCACCATCCTTTCCTAGGTGTTTTCTGGCAACTCTTGAAGTGTGGTGGAAATCAATACACTAACATTGTTGTTCCTCTGGGAACATCTTTAAAATTAGAATTAAATTTAGAGCCCCCTCCCGAAAAAGCATCATTCTCAATACCTTTATTGTCGAATGTGTGCTCTTCTTTTCTCTCCCCATTTTTGACCCACAGGCACCCTGTAGATATAAACAAACAAAGCCTCCTTCTCCTCCTCCTCCTCCATCTACTCCTCTTTCTTCTCCATTTCCATCTACCCCTCCTTCCTTCTCCTTCTCCTTGTCTTGTGTAGTAGCTTAATTAATATCTATTTAGATAGGTATCCGTTGATTCTTGGGAATTATCCTTTGAGTCCTGGTTAGGTGTTTTCTGGCAACTCTTGAAGTCTGGTGGAAATCAATACACTAACATTGTTGTTCCTCTGGGAACATCTTTAAAATTAGAATTTAGAGCCCCCTCCCGAAAAAGCATCATTCTCAATACCTTTATTGTCGAATGTGTGCTTTTCTCTCCCCATTTTTGACCCAGGCACCCTGTAGATATAAACAAACAAAGTCTCCTTCTCCTCCTCCATCTACTCCTCTTTCTTCTCCATTTCCATCAACCCCTCCTTCCTTCTCCTCCTCCTTGTCTTGTGTAGTAGCTTTCAGTAGGAGAGGACGAATAACGACAGGGAGAAAGAGAGAGAGAGAGAAAAAAAAAGAAGAGAAAGGAAGGTAGGGGTAGAGAGAGAGGGAGGGAGAAAGAGAGAGAGAGAGGGAACACGGAATCACGTTCGCCGGGAAATTCAACAGCGCTAGGGGAGGAAAATCATCAAATATGCTTTTAGAGTATTTCACTATCTCTCTCCATCCTCCTCCTTCTCTCCCCTCTCTCCTCTCTCTCTCTCTCTCTTTCTCTCTCTCTCCTCGAATGTGTGCTCTTCTTTTCTCTCCCCATTTTTGACCCACAGGCACCCTGTAGATATAAACAAACAAAGCCTCCTTCTCCTCCTCCATCTACTCCTCTTTCTTCTCCATTTCCATCAACCCCTCCTTCCTTCTCCTCCTCCTTGTCTTGTGTAGTAGCTCTCAGTAGGAGAGGACGAATAACGACAGGGAGAAAGAGAGAGAGAAAAAAAAGAAGAGAAAGGAAGGTAGGGGGAGAGAGAGAGGGAGGGAGAAAGAGAGAGAGAGAGAGAGAGAGAGGGGCGACAGGGAGAAAGAGAGAGAGAAAAAAAAGAAGAGAAAGGAAGGTAGGGGGAGAGAGAGAGGGAGGGAGAAAGAGAGAGAGAGAGAGGGAACACGGAATCACGTTCGCCGGGAAATTCAACAGCGCTACGGGAGGAAAATCATCAAATATGCTTTTAGAGTATTTCACTATCTCTCTCCATCCTCCTCCTTCTCTCCCCTCTCTCCTCTCTCTCTTTCTCGCTCTGTCTTTCTCTTCAACAAGTGTGCCAGCACTCAACACCCTGGGTAATATATTGTTGTTCAAACGGCATGAAAGAATGAGCATAAAGAGATGGGGGGAGGGAAAAGGGGAAATGAGGGGGGGAGTATGATGATATTAGAGGGAAGAGGGAGAGAAAACGATGATTCTATTATTACGTGTACGTGTGAACAGGAGATAGAGGGAGTGGAGGGAGGAAGGGCGATAGAATAGAGTTCCAATTATCCGTCCTCTGCTGAAGAAGTTTAGCAGTAGGTACCTACCAAGTTTTAGGTTCCTCCAATCCAATGCACCTAATCCATTTTCAAATTGAATAAATGCATAATCGTACACCATAACACGTACCGATGCGATGATTACATCAAAAAGCTTTTTATTATTCGAAATCAGAATTGCAAGGAAATTCCATTTAAATGGGGAGCTCCGAATCACACTCCAATTTCATCAGACAGAAACGGTGCGTTGAGCCTAACAGAAACACTTGCAAGGAAATTCCATTTAAATGGGGAGCTCCGAATCACACTCCAATTTCATCAGACAGAAACGGTGCGTTGAGCCTAACAGAAACAGGCACATATAAAATGGTAAATCTAGCCTTGGAATGGTGAAAGAACATTATTCAAATGAAGGCTTTACAAAAATATCAGAGTGCTCCAACACCACACCTTATTATTCGGAACAAATGTGTTTAATAGGAAATGAAAGGTTGAAGGCTTTACAAAAATATCAGAGTGCTCCAACACCACACCTTATTATTCGGAACAAATGTGTTTAATAGGAAATGAAAGGTTTTTTAATTAGAACAACATTATTAGTGAAACAGATAAACAAACAAGTGAAATTAAGAGTGGAGGGAGGAAGGGCGATAGAATAGAGTTCCAATTGTCAATCCTCTGCTGAAGAAGTGCAAACAAAGAAACAAACAAATGGAATTGAATGGCAGAGTTCCCCATATGGGATGCAAGATGAGTGGAGGGAGGAAGGGCGATAGAATAGAGTTCCAATTGTCAATCCTCTGCTGAAGAAGTGCAAACAAAGAAACAAACAAATGGAATCGAATGACAGAGTTCCCCATATGGGATGCAAGATACATAATATGGAATGAAACTAAACCAAACCAAAGTTGCCCAAATAATTAAACAATCTTAACCTGAAGTAAATTACTTCCCGATTTTGAAAATTTGGACCGATTGCAATACTTTCATTACTAGTATAGCTCCGCTATACTGTAGTAATAGAAAGTAAAAATGTAGTCTAATGACAGAGTCCCCATATGGGAATGCTAGATAAAATGGAATAAAACCAAACCAAAGGTGCCCAACGTAATCAAACAATATTGACCTAAAGTAATTAAATTATTTAATAATTTGAGGCCGCTTCCATAGTAAGTTGGACCTAAAACATAAAAAAAAGTAACAAATGAAAAATCAATCTGTCCTGATGATGTGAAAGAACTGAAAGAAGGTAATGGTGAGAAGGACTACTCGTTCACGCTTCCATAGTAAGTTGGACCTAAAACATAAAAAAAGTAACAAATGAAAATTCAATCTGTCCTGATGATGTGAAAGAACTGAAAGAAGGTAATGGTGAGAAGGACTACTCGTTAGGATGCTAAGGTTTTCAAAATGCTGACTTGCTAAATCCTTCACATCAGCGCTTTCTTCGGAAATTGAGGGCGTTTCTTTTCGATTCTCATTAGCACTCGTCGAATTTCGATGAAGTTATTTTGTGCTGAATTTGCTGTTTTATGATGACTTCAATAGGCCTGACTTGCTAAATCCTTCACATCAGCGCTTTCTTCGGAAATTGAGGGCGTTTCTTTTCGATTCTCATTAACACTCGTCGAATTTCGACGAAGTTATTTTGTGCTGAATTTGCTGTTTTATGATGACTTCAATAGGTCATAAGTGCTTGGTTAAGTGAGTAAGACTTATGAGCTATAGCTCTCAGCAGATCTGGTAGTCCATTTGCTAATCATTGATGAAGGTTTAGTTTGGACTCGGGCCTAAATAAATTTTCAATCCTACATCAGTAGCCCTGGTCTCATATGGAGTCAACCACTCAGGCATCTATTGTGTATTATATTCAAGGGGGTGCCATAGCCTTCTCTGGGCTTTCATTCTCTCCTTTTCTCTCAAATCTCTCTCTCTCTCTCTCTCTCTCTCTCTCTCTCTCTCTCTCTCTCTTGTGAAATTAAAACAAACATACCGGCAGAAGAGAATTAATAGGGTATCTCGGAGATAATGGAGTCAACCACTCAGGCATCTATTGTGTATTATATTCAAGGGGGTGCCATAGCCTTCTCTGGGCTTTCATTCTCTCCTTTTCTCTTTTTTCTCAACTCTCTCTTTCTCTCTCTTCTTTATTTCTCTTTCTCTCTTCCTTTTTGTTGTATCCTTCCCTGCATGATATTTCCTTCCATACATACCTTTATTTTATCGTGTTTCGCTTTTTGTGGATATTTCTTATCATTCCTTTCGCTTCTCTCTCTTCTTTATTTCTCTTTCTCTCTTCCTTTTTGTTGTATCCTTCCCTGCATGATATTTCCTTCCATACATACCTTTATTTTGTCGTGTTTCACTTTTTGTGGATATTTCTTATCATTCCTTTCGTTTGTATCTCTTACTCCCTTGGCTCTTTCTTTCTCCCTCTCTTACCTTTTCCCTCTCTATCTCTTCCTCTCCCTCCCTTTTTCTCTCTCACTCAGCCACTTCACAATATACCCAACGCGTTCCCAACAGCTAATGTAATTGAATAGGATTGCTATCCGCTCTAATACCTTGTTCACTATTACAATGTTCTCACTAATGTGTATGTGTACTACAACATTAGCAAAGTTTTGCTTTCCAAATATTTAATATGATCAACAAGCTTTTTATTTAATTCATTTAGGTTGGTCCCGGGGGCATGGAGTAGGGGGCTATAATTTTTAACTCTCTTTTGTGTTCGGAAGCTCATGCACAGTTTTGTAAACTTTTATCTCGCTCAACAATTGTACTAACAGGTTTGGATATATTGGTGAGCGCTTTAACGGTAAAATCTTTATTCGCTACGACCTGATGGGTATCGACTTTGCTGTGTCTGTTGCGAATATTATGTTGTATACCTACTCGTATCAATAGGAAGAATTCTTGGACAAATTACCCCACTTCACAATATACCCAACGCGTTCCCAACAGCTAATGTAATTGAATAGGATTGCTATCCGCTCTAATACCTTGTTCACTATTACATTGTTCTCACTAATGTGTATGTGTACTACAACATTGGCAAAGTTTTGCTTTCCAAATATTTAATATGATCAACAAGCTTTTTATTTAATTCATTTAGGTTGGTCCCGGACCTACATTTAAAACTCCCGAAGCACTTGAGAAACAATTCCACACAATACAAACATGTAGATGGAGTCATACAGGGTGTTGTAAAAAAATAATATTTGAAATGCAAAATAACAATCGGGCTCAAAATTTTTAAAACAAATTACCTACATCAAGGATCAAAAGTTGAAATGAAATGATTTTCATATTACTCTGTACACTCTGTATGAATGAGTTGATTATTCTTATGTAGGTTCTAGTTCTTAAGTAAGGCCAATTTTGTAAAAACATATTATCATATACACTTACTTACCACCGACAGTTTCCCAGACCACTTTTTAGCAGCAACTGATGAACTCATTATAGCCTACATATACACACACTAGTGAAAGTAAGGGTTTTCCCATTTACAGATTTTTCCAATGACGAACCATTTTTTACGCAGGCTGTTTGGTACCTTCTAAGGGACATTCAATGGAATCATCCTGTATATGGCGGGGTGGATTGTGGAATTGTGGTGCACCGACAGTTTCCCAGACCACTTTTTAGCAGCAACTGATGAACTCATTATAGCCTACATACACACACTAGTGAAAGTAAGGGTTTTCCCATTTACAGATTTCTCCAATGACGAACCATTTTTTACGCAGGCTGTTTGGTACCTTCTAAGGGACATTCAATTAAAATTCAATGGAATCATCCTGTATATGGCGTGGTGGATTGGGGCATTGTGGTGGTATAGTAGAAGCTGGGGAAAATTGATGAGAAAAGAGGAAGGAAGGAAAGTATGATATAGGAGGAAACAGAATGGATGGCAGTGAGGAGATGAAACGGAGTACCAAATATAGATGGAGAAATGGGAATTCCGAAAATAAATCTTCCGCCACGCTTTGCTTATAAATATGTTTTACGCGCGACGTAGGATCCATACTAATGTGTTCCAATACAAAAGGAAAATTCTCTGGGCGAATGTTATTAAGAAAACAAAGGCAGAACATGTCTTTTGTGTGCATATACAAAGTTTGTGTTTAGGCGCTGTGCTCGTCTCCGGTAATTTTGGCAAAGAATTCACGGCACGTCAACACTTTGCCTGTAGACAGCAGCAAACCTCCCTTATCTACATTATCTATTTGCATGCTAACATGAGAACGAATCTGGATATCCACATACACTTGGATATTATTCGATAGAGGCTTCTTACGTCATTGTATAACTGCAAAAGTCTTTAGTGACGGGAATCACTTGGGTATTTCTGACTGTTTTACCACCATGCTTTAGGATAGTTTTAGGCGTCAACACTTTGCCTGTAGACAGCAGCAAACCTCCCTTATCTACATTATCTATTTGCATGCTAACATGAGAACGAATCTGGATATCCATATACACTTGGGTATTATTCGATAGAGGCTTCTTACGTTTGCAGACTTTTGCAGTTACACAATATAACTGCAAAAGTCTTTAGTGACGGGAATCACTTGGATGTTTCTGACTGTTTTACCACCATGCCTTGGGATAGTTTTAGGGTCGTCGTCTGAGCCTTTCTGATTAGGTGGAGGTTTGTTATTATCTGTTTGCTAAAATTTCCTTAAACGCCTTCTAGTGAACTTGCTTTCTTTAGACGGCATTATTTTTCCTTTACCACATATGCTAACCATTAAGTCTCAAGGCATTTGATTGGTCAATTTTGACTTGAGACTGATCTAAGAACGATCATTCTTGTTCATAAATACGAGTGTAAGACTTATGAGCTATAGCTCTCAGCAGATCTGGTAGTCCATTTGCTAATCATTGATGAAGGTTTAGTTTGGACTTGGGCCTAAATAAATTTTCAATCCTATGTAGCCCTGGTCCCACTCAGATGCCACGTCATCCTATGCTTTAAACCCCAGAAAGGGAAAGATTCAAGCATTTCTTATGTTTCTGTTAAATACTTTACTTGGATTTTCTCTGATACTGTTGCAAGGTTTACCATAAATAGCACTCACAAACATGATTTATTTTCACAATTAAACAAAACCAGCAAATCCAGAGAGGTTTTAGCAGAAACAACTTCTCAAATTTTCTCTTCAACTTGGAGAAACTTTAAAATCTTTTCTGTGAAACTTTAAACGTACAATGTGTACGTTCAAGTTCAGAATTACCTACATTTAAAACTCCCGAAGCACTTGAGAAACAATTCCACACAATACAAACATGTAGATGGAGTCATACAGGGTGTTGTAAAAAAAATAATATTTGAAATGCAAAATAACAATCGGGCTCAAAATTTTTAAAACAAATTACCTACATCAAGGATCAAAAGTTGAAATGAAATGATTTTCATATTACTCTGTAAACTCTGTATGAATGAGTTGATTATTCTTATGTAGGTTCTAATTCTTAAGTAAGGCCAATTTTGTAAAAACATATTATCATATACACCTACCTACCACCGACAGTCTCCCAGACCACTTTTTAGCAGCAACTGATGAACTCATTATAGCCTACATACACACACTAGTGAAAGTAAGGGTTTTCCCATTTACAGATTTCTCCAATGACGAACCATTTTTTACGCAGGCTGTTTGGTACCTTCTAAGGGACATTCAATTAAAATTCAATGGAATCATCCTGTATATGGCGTGGTGGATTGGGGCATTGTGGTGGTATAGTAGAAGCTGGGGAAAATTGATGAGAAAAGAGGAAGGAAGGAAAGTATGATATAGGAGGAAACAGAATGGATGGCAGTGAGGAGATGAAACGGAGTACCAAATATAGATGGAGAAATGGGAATTCCGAAAATAAATCTTCCGCCACGCTTTGCTTATAAATATGTTTTACGCGCGACGTAGGATCCATACTAATGTGTTCCAATACAAAAGGAAAATTCTCTGGGCGAATGTTATTAAGAAAACAAAGGCAGAACATGTCTTTTGTGTGCATATACAAAGTTTGTGTTTAGGCGCTGTGCTCGTCTCCGGTAATTTTGGCAAAGAATTCACGGCACGTCAACACTTTGCCTGTAGACAGCAGCAAACCTCCCTTATCTACATTATCTATTTGCATGCTAACATGAGAACGAATCTGGATATCCACATACACTTGGATATTATTCGATAGAGGCTTCTTACGTCATTGTATAACTGCAAAAGTCTTTAGTGACGGGAATCACTTGGATGTTTCTGACTGTTTTACCACCATGCCTTGGGATAGTTTTAGGGTCGTCGTCTGAGCCTTTCTGATTAGGTGGAGGTTTGTTATTATCTGTTTGCTAAAATTTCCTTAAACGCCTTCTAGTGAACTTGCTTTCTTTAGACGGCATTATTTTTCCTTTACCACATATGCTAACCATTATCCTTATTTTCCTTTGTGTTTCAGATTTTGTTCGCTGGATCCTGATGGTTTTCTCAAAGAAGCGAGTGAGTTGTTTTTTCTCTTCTTTCCTTACGAAATAGGTATTTATCAGTTTAGTTGTTTACTGTTCTACTTTGGGTGTATTAAATATTAATGAAAATAGGAAGTGTAGCTCAGAAAAGAACCCTCTCATTATTTTCAGAATGAACGGAACTTACTTAAAATATTGCGAATGAAATAAATTAAATTCTAACATTGACACTAAAGAAGACAGGCTACCAAATGAAATGTCTCATCAAATGATAAAATATAACACAAGATGACAAAATGTTCAGACTTGCTAACCATTATCCTTATTTTCCTTTGTGTTTCAGATTTTGTTCGCTGGATCCTGATGGTTTTCTCAAAGAAGCGAGTGAGTTGTTTTTCTCTTCTTTCCTTACGAAATAGGTATTTATCATTTTAGTTGTTTACTGTTCTACTTTGGGTGTATTAAATTTAAATGAAAATAGGAAGTGTAGCTCAGAAAAGAACCCTCTCATTATTTTCAGAATAAACGGAACTTACTTAAAATATTGCGAATGAAATAAATTAAATTATAACATTGACACTAAAGAAGACAGGCTACCAAATAATCAAATGTCTCATCAAATGATAAAATTACACAAGATGACAAAATGTTCAGACTTAAATGGACCTTCCGGGTTTTCCTCATTGTCATTTTATAAATTGTCAACATTTACTACCCTTTTATTTTCCATCACAACGGCCTTGAAAGTCAAATTAGGTTGTTTATATTTCCCCTCTGGAAAGGAGATCTATTTAGATAACTTTATTACAAACAAGGACACTCTTGACTGTCCTGGCAGAAGGCCAGGCTATATCCTGCATTGGTGGTTGGCGAATGGCGGCATTAGGGTTTCGTGTCCCAGTATATCCCCCAGTGATAACAAGAAGGTAATCAAGCTGATAAGGGATCTTTTATCACGCGGCCTCAGCCCCCAGTGCCGAGGAGTCTATCTCTCTGCACGCAACATGCAAACTCTGTTTCTACTCGATTAACTAATGAGTTTGCTATTGATTTTGCCACGGGTAGTCTCCTTCACTTCGCTGTATACTCCGTGCTTGACTTGTACACTTCGTAGGGTTGTGTGAAAACCTGGGTGTCCTCAATTCGAAACATTTGAAAAGTTTGGAGTTATTTTACTCGTAGGACCATGTGAAGCCCAGTTAGACTTTTTGTCTCGTCAACTCCAATTTGTCTGCTCGGAGATTTGATAGGGTTTCGTGTCCCAGTATATCCCCCAGTGATAACAAGAAGGTAATCAAGCTGATAAGGGATCTTTTATCACGCGGCCTCAGCCCCTAGTGCCGGGGGGCAGAAGGCCAGGCTATATCCTGCATTGGTGGTTGGCGGCAGTGGGGTTTCGTGTCCCAGTATATCCCCCAGTGATAACAAGAAGGTTGGTAATCAAGCTGATAAGGGATCTTTTATCACGCGGCCTCAGCCCCTAGTGCCGGGTAGTCTATCTCTCTGCACGCAACATGCAAACTCTGTTTCTACTCGATTAACTAATGAGTTTGTTATTGATTTTGCCACGGGTAGTCTCCTTCACTTCGCTGTGTATACTCCGTGCTCGACTTGTACACTTCGTAGGGTTGTGTGAAAACCTGGGTGTCCTCAATTCGAAACATTTGAAAAGTTTGGAGTTATTTTATTTACTCGTAGGACCATGTGAAGGCCAGTTAGATTTTTTGTTTCGTCAACTCCAATTTGTCTGCTGGGAGATTTGGACTGATCAGAAAATTTTTCTAGCGATTTACTAGAAACAATATCCATCTATAAGTTCTTATTTGTGAATTTCGAGGGCTAATAAGAAACCCATAAATTAAATCTTGATAGATTTACCGTGGGATGGAATAAAATTAGTCATATAGAACAGTATCTACTCTTCTACTCGGTCCTAGGTCCAACAGAAGCTATGACTTTGTGGAAAATTAATGCAAAATTCCTATAGGCATTCCACATTCACCTATTGAAGACCATATAGTGCACCGTTTGTTGCTGCTGATGATATTAGTGATGTCATTTTGGGAAACCCAAGGACCTACCTATTAGAAGATGGGCTGAAAAACACTAGTAGCAGTGCCATTTACATGCAAATAAGTAATACTTATCTACAGAACTAAAGGGGACAGATGGTACACTTATGAAGAGGTTGAGCTGAGAAGAAAATTTGGTATATATTAGTAACTAGCTCAAATAAGTAATACTTATCTACAGAACTAAAGGGGACAGATGGTACACTTATGAAGAGGTTGAGCTGAGAAGAAAATTTGGTATATGAGTAATTTAAGAGGAAGTAGCCATAAGTCAAATAATAGAGAAATATACGTATTGGAGTAACTCGAACTCTCTCCCTCTCTCTCATAATTTCAGCTTTCTAGGTATTGTGGTTCTAGAGATAGAGCGATCAGTGTGTGAAATGTGAATGGATCTCGTTCTTATAATATAAGATTTAAGAGGAAGTAGCCATAAGTCAAATAATGGAGAAATACGAATTGGAGTAACTCGAACTCTCTCCCTCTCTCTCAACTTTCAACCAAGCTTTATGACCATTCGAATGATTTAATGTGTTTTAACTTTTTGAAAAGATTTGAGCAGTAAAAGAGTGAAATAGGGCAGGCACATTAAAACTTTGAAAAACAAACCCCATGATGTGAAAATAACAATAAAATTTAATTTGGAACCTTTTCTTCTTCTCTAACCATTGATCGCAAAGGTTGAGTTGCTTTGTCCAAAGAGTTAGTTTAGTAGGTATTTGTGTTGCTTTTGGGTTTTGGGCTCCGTCTTGCCTACCATAACTTTTACCTCTCTCAATCGATACTATTTATGACCATTCGAATGATTTAATGTGTTTTAACTTTTTGAAAAGATTTGAGCAGTAAAAGAGTGAAATACGGCAGGCACATTAAAACTTTGAAAAACAAACCCCATGATGTGAAAATAACAATTAATTTGCAACTTTTTCTTCTTCTCTAACCATTGATCGAAAAGGTTGAGTTGCTTTGTCCAAAGAGTTGGTTTAGTAGGTATTTGTGTTGCTTTTGGGTTTTGGGCTCCGTCTTGCCTACCATAACTTTTACCTCTCTCAATCGATAGGTACTGATTCCATAGATAACGATCAGATCATAAAGATGGCCAATCAATGCTTTTCCTGGTTTTGCCGATCTTTGTGATCTCAGTCCATAGTGAATCTGCAGTGGTAATACCGAAGACTAATTTGGATTGATAATACACTAGAATGAAATCAGGAGTTGGCATAAGTCAATTTTTTTTTTTTTTTTTTTTTTAAGTCAAATAATAGAGAAATACGTATTGGAGTAACTCGAACTCTCTCCATCTCTCTCAACTTTCAACCAAGCTTTATGACCATTCGAATGATTTAATGTGTTTTAACTTTTTGAAAAGATTTGAGCTGTAAAAGAGTGGGGCATAGGGCAGGCATATTAAAACTTTGAAAAACAAACCCCATGATGTGAAAATAACAATTTAATTTGGAACCTTTTCTTCTTCTCTAACCATTGATCGAAAAGGTTAAGTTGCTTTGTCCAAAGGGTTAGTTTAGTAGGTATTTGTGTTGCTTTTGGGTTTTTGGCTCCGTCTTGCCCACCATAACTTTTACCTCTCTCAATCGATACTGATTCCATAGATAACGATCAGATCATAAAGATGGCCAATCAATGCTTTTCCTGGTTTTGCCGATCTTTGTGATCTCAGTCCATAGTGAATCTGCAGTGGTAATACCGAAGACTAATTTGGATTGATAATACACTAGAATGAAATCAACACTTGAACACTTGACTGGAAAGCCTTGATATGTTAGCTAGAAATGAGTCATTTAGTAGTCACAGTATGTGAAGCTGAGACTTTTCTATTTTTACAACCTGAATGGAACTGGCCATAATAGAATCTCACATTAGAATAGAAATCACCATTTAGAATAGGTCTCAAACGTATGGAAAATGAAGTGGGGTGAAAATTGCATGGGAACTGAGTGTGTGGGTGTATGGAAATGAAAAACTGTCTTGATGGAGCCTACGGATGAGATCATGTGTGGAAAATATTGCTAGAGTATGTTCAAGGTCATTTAAGACTTTTTCTTTGCTGTACACCAATGAATTACTTGAGAACATTTTCTCCCATTTTCAATCGTGAGTAAAGAACCTGTATGGAAACTGTAATAACTGTATCAGTATCAGTGGATCTGCAAACCAGCGCGGTACACCGACGAGTAAGCCTACGGATGAGATCATGTGTGGAAAATATTGCTAGAGTATGTTCAAGGTCATTTAAGACTTTTTCTTTGCTGTACACCAATGAATTAGGTACTTGAAAACATTTTCTCCCATTTTCAATCGTGAGAAAAGAACCTGTATGGAAACTGTATATAATAACTGTATCAGTATCAGTGGATCTGCAAACCAGCGCGGTACACCGACTAGTAAATCAATCGTGAGAAAAGAACCTGTATGGAAACTGTATATAATAACTGTATCAGTATCAGTGGATCTGCAAACCAGCGCGGTACACCGACGAGTAAAATATAAGAATACATGCTGAAACTGATACGTAAATACGGCAAGTAATATCTGTATTAACTACCCACCAAGTAGAAGAAAAAACACGCTTAACACAATAAGTGCATATCATCTATCAACATCTAATTATATTGCATCTACAATCTACATACAGTATCTATAATAATAGACATGAAGACCCATGTGCTTTATGTTACGAGAAGAAAGTCTGAAATCTTCATGTTCATTTTGAATGATTTTTGAATTGTGGTGAATGCTCTGATCCATTGCAATATCCTTCCACAGCTATGTCTTGGATGTTGTGATTTGGTCTACTATTAATTTTATCCATGAATAAATTGACTGTTTTGTTTACATGAAGACACATGATCTACATCCTACATGAACAATGCGATACGGTGCTAAGTGTAGTAGGAACAAATTCGAACATCAAATATTCTTTAAACATACTAGATGGAAGAATGAAGAAATCCCAAGGATATGGAAATGAAACAAAAACTTGGAACACAACAATACCAGAGATTAGTAATAACCATGAATCAAATATAATAATGCTGGAGAAAAAATAGGTCTAGTACGAACAAATTCGAACATCAAATATTCTTTAAACATACTAGATGGAAGAATGAAGAAATCCCAAGGATATGGAAATGAAACAAAAAACTTTGAACACAACAATACCAGAGATTAGTAATAACCATGAATCAAATATAATAATGCTGGAGAAAAAATAGGTCTAGTAGGTACATAAAAAGAATGAGGAATACGTGCATACAGAACTAGAATATCTCGAAACTGCATTATATCGTCGTGGAGATGGCATAGTTACGTATCGTATGGATCTCCACTGTCTGAAGTACTTAAAACCAATAAGTTCCGAAAATTTTTGAGGAATTTTCGGCCTGCATTTCAAAAATTTGTGAACCTCTTTTGTCAGCAATAAAATTGCTCACATATGCGAAGCGCCAATAAAATTGCTCGCATATGCGCAGCACAACAACGAGAAACTAAAACACTCTCTGTATCTGTATACGTCTTTTTGCCTCCACTGTGACGATGGCAGACTGCACCTTAATAATATGCATCACAAAATGTACATTGTTCTACTTGGAAATAATGCACTTCTTGTTCCAATCAATATGGCTGAGCACGGAAGTGCATTACGTCTCCCTCTGCCTCTGATATGACTACCATTGTTTTGTCTTCTATCTTAATAGTTCTTTCAAAAGTAAAATAACTTTAAAGTGAGTTATTCTGCAGTAAGAAAGTAGCTTCTTGCAGAATGGAATGAATAATTTGGCGAGATACCTCGTTGGGAACTTGGGAGTCTTTGGAACAGCGTATCCTGTTTTGTACATACTACTGATGGCTTGAACACCGTATTTCAGGGCGTGTTCTTTGTCGTTTAATTGTTGTTTTTCTTTCCTCTTAGCTGGTGTTTTCCGCTGAATGGAATGAATAATTTGGCGAGATACCTCGTTGGGAACTTGGGAGTCTTTGGAACAGCGTATCCTGTTTTGTACATACTACTGATGTCTTGAACACCGTATTTCAGGGCGTGTTCTTTGTCAGAATGGAATGAATAATTTGGCGAGATACCTCGTTGGGAACTTGGGAGTCTTTGGAACAGCGTATCCTGTTTTGTACATACTACTGATGGCTTGAACACCGTATTTCAGGGCGTGTTCTTTGTCGTTTAATTGTTGTTTTTCTTTCCTCTTAGCTGGTGTTTTCCGCTTTTTTTTTCGTAGTTTTGCACGACAATATGTGCAATGTACTGATGTGCATACATCCTACAGGTTTCTAGAACGCATTACCAGGATCTATTGTCTGTATCAAATCAATCATAGCATACCCATACACCGTAGTGTCTGAATTATTGGATGGGTAATGAGAGCTGTACTAGGTGCATACATCCTACAGGTTTCTAGAACGCATTACCAGGATCTATTGTCTGTATCAAATCAATCATAGCATACCCATACACCGTAGTGTTTGAATTATTGGATGGGTAATGAGAGCTGTACTAGGTACCTGCATACATCCTACAGGTTTCTAGAACGCATTACCAGGATCTATTGTCTGTATCAAATCAATCATAGCATACCCATACACCGTAGTGTCTGAATTATTGGATGGGTAATGAGAGCTGTACTAGGTACTCCATACATAAAACAATATGTAGTTGATTTTCTTTTTGTTTCAGGGCAGGGTTTCCACTGGCACAAAATAGTGTCTCCTTCTTTACAACTGTATCAGGTAAGTTAAACCTTTACACATAGTCCATAGTTTAATTCGCCCCTGTACAAATACGTCAAACTATTCTGTTAAAGTATTAAAAATAGGTAAAAACATACGAGCATCGGGAAACCCCCCTTTCCTTCTAAAACATGATGATGTGCAGAATTCTTTGAAGATCATCTAGGTATCACTATTCCCTACCCCGTTGATGTGGAGATCCACAAAACAAACATAGGATCATGATGAGAATGATTGTTCTGAGAACTTTTGTAAACACGATTGTTTCCACGTATCTATTGTAAGTCAGCAAATGGACGCGCGTCGCTTCGTGTGACTAGTAAAATTCCATATAAGATCACCAGGAAATGGTTATCATGTCTTCAGTGCCACCCTGTCCAGTAAGAATCATGGACGTACAACAAGCACATCGTACTCAGGTTCTGGGTACTTTGCATTTTATTCATTGTTTCTAAACTTGAGAACAAGTAACTATTCTGAGCCGCTCACCATGAACCAGAACTGCATTCAGACCAAACCTACTTTAACTGATAATTTCCATGTGCTTTATGTTACGAGAAGAAAGTCTGAAATCTTCATGTTCATTTTGAATGATTTTTGAATTGTGGTGAATCCATAGCAATATCCTTCCACAGCTATGTATGTCTTGGATGCTGTGATTTGGTCTACTATTTTATCCATGAATAAATTGACTGTTTTGTTCTTCTGTTGACATAGTCGTCTTTGGTGATTCTTCTTGTCTTCCTCCGGTTTTCTCCCGTGACTTCTCCTACTTTTAATAAGGTAGATGTATTAGCAACTTGGAAGCGGTCCAGGGGAATCTATTCTTCTGTAAAAATTAATCTTTCTGAAAATTAGTTGGAAACTATCACGAAAACAAATCGACTAATTAAAATAAATGTTTTGGGAGCGAAGGTAATTAGTTACGTTCTCCATTATGGAGAACATTAGAGGTAGGTGGGTTTTGTAATGCGAGGTTCGGGGTTCATTGTGCGGTCGAAAGTTTGGAACAAAGTTGGAACCTTGCAAACGGCAGGTTTGCTTTTATCGCCTCGATACAGGAGGGTAGGGGATAGGAAGTTGTTAGAATAATGTTTATCGTTTGGGTATTACAAAGAACAAACTGGGCATTTTAAATACCAAAACAGCCATTCCACCAGGAAAAAAGAGGCCATTTTTGACCAAAAATGTTCCATTAGAAGAGGTAGGTACCGTTTTTTAAAAAAGGCCCATCCTTTCTCTCCTAAAAAAAATCTCCCCAATTTTTTATTTCTTTTTAATACTATCATAGTTGTAGCTAGCATTTTTGCTGGATTTTCTTTCTCTCTCTTTTTTACATTGAAAAAAAATGAGAGCCCAATGCAACGGAGAAATCATATTTATGCGAATTCAATATTGACGATAAAGTACTATGCTTCGGTTAAAATTGCTAGAATTGATCCCACGCCCTCCTGTTCACTAGACGAGCGTGTGGAGTACCTGTTCACTAGACCACTGAGGCTTTTTTACACATTTAAAAAAAAAAAAAAAATGAGAGCCCAATGCAACGGAGAAATCATATTTATGCGAATTCAATGTTGACGACAAAGTCCTATGCTTCGATTAAAATTGCTAGAATTGATCCCACGCCCTCCTGTTCACTAGACGAGCGTGTGGACTACTACACCACAGAGACAGGTAGGAGGGTTAGGTAGCATGCAAAATATAGCCTCACATACTCTCACAGCCTCACACATTAAGCCTATAAAAACCGGACGTGACAGAAAGAGTTGAAAGAGTAGAAATGTAGGAGGAAAGAGGAGGCATATGGGGAGTAACCGATAATCCCGGCTTTTCCATTTACAGTCCAGCCTCAGGTAATTGATTTTCAACGTTTCCGTAAAGTTTGGCCAACTTGACACTCAAAGGTAGGCCTTTAATCTTGAACTCTCACTAGACAAGCGTGCAAAGTTTTAGTTGAATTTAGAAAGTTTTTACCAGGCAAAGAGAGTGATAGAGAGGGATAACGGAATGGAAAGAGAAAAAAAGTTATATAAGGAGATAAATAGATAGAGAAATCTTCCTCTTTATCTCTCTCTCTCTGTCGAGGGCCTGGTTTCCATATAAGTACCTTAGAGAGAGAGAGAGAGAAGAAAAAAATTAACTCAAAAGTTAGTTTTAAAACGGAAAATCGCTTTTTCCTGGTGAACCTTAAGCCAGGAACAGGAGTGAGAGAAGTCTTTACAGGAGGAGAGTAGGGAGAAGATTTTACAGGATAATATGATAGAGCTTTGTACAGGATACACATCCAGGAAACTATTTAATGGATAGAGAAGATGATGATGGAAGAAATCCAATTATCTTCTCTTTCCTTCGTTCCCTCCTCTCTCTTCAATGCACATCAGGACTTGAAGAGATTTTGGCGAGCGAGAGATACAGAAGGAAGGAGAGGAAAGGAAGAAAATTGCAGATTTAGAAGAAGTAAAAGAAGTGGATTGATTTTCTTTTTGTTTCAGGGCAGGGTTTCCACTGGCACAAAATAGTGTCTCCTTCTTTACAACTGTATCAGGTAAGTTAAACCTTCACGTAATCTATAGCTTAATTCGCCCCTGTACAAATACGTCAAACTATTCTGTTAAAGTATTAAAAATAGGTAACCAACCAATAACCATGCTCTATTCTTCTCCATTGTGATGCACAGTACAAAATTTGCTATATCTAATTAAATACACATTTGTCTAATTTACGATCAAGCGTTGAGTGTTTCCTCTAGATTTATAGGACTGTGGTTTGGATGGCCTCATTCTAATTAAATACACATTTGTCTAATTTACGATCAAGCGTTGAGTGTTTCCTCTAGATTTATAGGACTGTGGTTTGGATGGCCTCATACGCTGTAATGGCCGAGATAAAGAGGAATCAATCATGCATGCATGATGCCATGCTACATGCATTTCCGATCATGCTGGAATTAACAACGCGATGCATTCGCAATTGCACTCATTTGCATATAATGTGGAATCCACTGAATATGCTGAATTTGCAGTTTTCGTGAAGCTTTGTTGGATAAAATATACGTTCGGCTTCAGATAGTGTAGTTGTTATCTTCAAAATAATGTACATTGATCAGTAGTTCTGTTTGACAATACGTGACATAATTATGTTTTAGATAGGTACATCAGTTAAACAGTATAGGGAATGGCTGATGATACCGTGAGGTGAAACCCATTCGACAAAAACCCAATTCAGATAGTGTAGTTGTTATCTTCAAAATAATGTACATTGATCAGTAGTTCTGTTTGACAATACGTGACATAATTATGTTTTAGATACATCAGTTAAACAGTATAGGGAATGGCTGATGATACCGTGAGGCGAAACCCATTCGACAAAAACCCAAGTCAGAGAAATACTACGTACGATCACTATTCCCTACCCCGTTGATGTGGAGATCCACAAAACAAACATAGGATCATGATGAGAATGATTGTTCTGAGAACTTTTGTAAACATGATTCTTTCCACGTATCTATTGTAAGTCAGCAAATGGACGCGCGTCGCTTCGTGTGACTTTAGTAAAATTCCATACAAAACAATATGTATATTACCTATAACTGTCAAGGTTCATATAGGACAAATAGATGCAACATACGAGGAGCATCGGGAAACCCCCCTTTCCTTCTAAAACATGATGATGTGCAGAATTCTTTGAAGATCATCTAGGTATAGGTATCATTTCACCTCTAGTCCTCTATGGATCATTGATCACATCTGAATGATAAGTTGATAAGCATCTTGTTGCAATTGGACACTGGACCAAACCTAACCTTGCGGTTATGCCATGCACTAACTTGTGGTATGCCATGTCATTACTCGAGGGCAGGTGACAAGCTCTAACCTTCGTAATTACAGTCGGTACAATGTGTGGCATATCTTTGATGTGAAATATTCGCAGCACAATCCCCGGTTGTGCAATTTATCCGACAAGTTAAGCTACCATTATCCGGCCGAAGGTGTGGACTCTTCAAGGTTTTGCATTACTGCAAAAATACAATTGTGTTTGTACCAGCTTGTATTGACTGTGTCAACTTATTTGTATTGACTTAACAACACGAAAAGGTTCGTAATTATTGTTTATTACTTAGACCTAACCTGTAGAATGGACATATTTTAACCATTCTTGCAACTTGTTTGAGATTCCGGGGTAGCGACCAGGTTCGATTTTGTGTCCAAGTACTAGAGGGGATGAAAAGACACTGAAATTCTGAGCTGGTGATAGTGTTGATGTTTTCAAAATTGAAAAAGCATAAATAAAACATCCAGGTACTTCGTAGTCAAGCTTAGTCAGACCTTTCTCAGTGTTCCAGTAACCCAAATTCATCAACTAAAACCTCAACTAAACTCGATTTGTGTTCAAAATTTAAGTACTTGCACCACAAGGGAATTCCAAGGGACCGATATTTTAGATGCGAATAGGTATATGTACATGAATCTTCATCCAGAGCAGCTCCTCATAACAAGGCCAAAATTTAAGCAACACGAATGAGCAAATATTAAACATCTTATAATACAGACTTAAAGAAAGGTGAGGAGAAGAAAGAAGCAATATTCAAAGAAATATTATAAGACAGCAGACACAAGTACAAAGTCAACATAATTATGCAAAGAGCAAAAGAGTCTGATACCTATAAAGAAAGAAGTCAGTGAAAGAAACCAAGCATGATGGTGATGGGAGGGGATGAAAGACACTGAAATTCTGAGCTGGTGATAGTGTTGATGTTTTCAAAATTGAAAAAGCATTTAAATAAAACATCCAGGTACTACGTAGTCAAGCTTAGTCAGACCTTTCTCAGTGTTCCAGTAACCCAAATTCATCAACAAAAACCCCAACTAAACTCGATTTGTGTTCAATATTTAAGTACTTGCACCACAAGTGAGTTCCAAGGGACCGATATTTTAGATGCGAATATATGTACATGAATCTTCATCCAGAGCAGCTCCTCATAACAAGGCCAAAATTTAAGCAACACGAATGAGCAAATATTAAACATCTTATAATACAGACTTAAAGAAAGGTGAGGAGAAGAAAGAAGCAATATTCAAAGAAATATAAGACAGCCGACACAAGTACAAAGTCAACATAATTATGCAAAGAGCAAAAGAGTCTGAAATAAGTCAGTGAAAGAAACCAAGCATGATGGTGATGGACAGACTTAAAGAAAGGTGAGGAGAAGAAAGAAGCAATATTCAAAGAAATATAAGACAGCCGACACAAGTACAAAGTCAACATAATTATATGTAAAGAGCAAAAGAGTCTGATATAAAGAAGTAAGTCAGTGAAAGAAACCAAGCATGATGGTGATGGGTATCAGGAGAGCATACCGGATGGAAATTTGACTACTGAACCAGTCACCCGGTCAGTCGTTGACCTGTCACATCCATGGAGGTGCGGATGAAACGTCCTCTCCACCCGCCTCTTACTACAAGGAAACGGAAATTAATTTCACATCCTGCAGAGTGTTCTGGGTAGAATAAAAACACCGTCACCATCAACCCAGTTATTATCATAGTCGCTTTTGTATAGCTTTATCATTTCTCTTTGGTAAACAACTGGCAGGCAGCATAGTTCAAAATCGATAGCAAAGAGACAACCCTTTCCATTATTCTTTCTAGGCGCGGAGTAGGATTGAATTGTGAGACTTTGAAAGTTGAAAGCCATAATATGGGCTCGTGTGACAATAGAGGTCCGCGTATTGACGAAGGTTTGTGGATCGAGCTAAGACAAAGATCACACCGATAGATAGGTATATTTATGAATTTAATGAGAGTAAAGCGTTGAACTTCGCAGTAATTTTGGGCACAATTTTTGCAGCTCAAAGAAAACGAAGTTGAAGCACTTTTCCTCTTCGTTAAGTGTTCAAACCACGCAAACAGTTTCCATGAGGCTCAAAGTCAGAAGTGTCCGAGCCCCAAATCTTTAGAAGCTCTTCCCAGCTCTAAATTATCGTGGAATAGGTACCTGTGTTCAAGCATTCAGCAGATGATGGCATAGTTACTAGAGCTAATCTATCAAAATCCTGGATTTTTTTTTTTAGATTTGTTAAATACCTAATGGATTATTTTGTATCAGACTATATATTAACTGTTTAACTACTCATTTTTTGTAATTTTAATGTTGTCATGTAAATAAATCCACCCGCAGACAGTTTTCATTGTATAATACGTGGAGACATCATGTTTACGATAGTTCAAAATCGATAGCAAAGAGACAACCCTTTCCATTATTCTTTCTAGGCGCGGAGTAGGATTGAATTGTGAGACTTTGAAAGTTTGAAGCCATAATATGGGCTCGTGTGACAATAGAGGTCCGTGTATTGACGAAGGTTTGTGGCTTTGTGGATCGAGCTAAGACAAAGATCATACCGATACATAGGTATATTTATGAATTTAATGAGAGTAAAGCGTTGAACTTCGCAGCAATTTTGGGCACAATTTTTGCAGCTCAAAGAAAACGAAGTTGAAGCACTTTTCCCTTTTCGTAAGTGTTCAAACCACGCAAACAGTTTCCATGAGGCTCAAAGTCAAAAGTGCCCGAACCCCAAATCTTTAGAAGCTCTTCCCAGCTCTAAATTATCGTCGAATAGGTACCTGTGTTCAAGCATTCAGCAGATCACACAACTGAAATTAGAGCTAATCTATCAAAATCCTAGATTTTTCTAGATTTGTTAAATACCTAATAGATTATTTTGTATCAGACTATGTATTAACTGTTTAACTACTCATTTTTTGTAATTTTTATGTTGTCATGTAAATAAATCCACCCGCAGACAGTTTTCATTGTATAATACGTGGAGACATCATGTTTACGAGCTCTCTTCTAGCAGTACTGGCGTATTTGTAACGCGCCTTTCACAAATCTTGTTACCAGCTGAACAACTTGAATACCTAATTTCCCTTTCCTAAGGCTCTCATTATTTTTCCTTTCAGAGCTCAAGAAGAACAGGACGACAGGAGGGCTAAATTGAAATTCATCAGCATCCTCTGGCACTACGAGAACGAGAGAGAAATATTTACAGGATCTAACCAAAGTCCGTCATGGTCAATGAGTAGGAAGAAAAAAGAGACCATTAGGAAGGAATACAATATGAAGAAATCAGTCCACCTCGTGGTGAAGAGGACTAAAGCCTTCTAATTCCAAGTTTTTAATGTGGTGTTTGCGGTCACAAAAAGTGATTGAATTCATCAGCATCCTCTGGCACTACGAGAACGAGAGAGAAATATTTACAGGATCTAACCAAAGTCCGTCATGGTCAATGAGTAGGAAGCAAAAAGAGACGATTAGGAAGGAATACAATATGAAGAAATCAGTCCACCTGGTGGTGAAGAGGACTAAGGCCTTCTAGTTCCAAGTGTTTGCGGTCACAAAAAGTGATTTGAATTTCACTGGAGTAATGAAGGTTTTTGACTTTGTAACATCGATGAGACAGATAAATTCAAAGAATAAAGCACGAGGAAGAGTTACTCAAGAAGTAAAAAAGACTCGAGATGAATAGGTGAGATAATAAGAGCAAATAAAAAGGAATCACAAACCGAAAAGAAACGAGAGGAATGAAATTAAAAACAGGATACAAAAGAAAGAACGAAATATAAAGGATTCTTTTGAATTAAACTAAACCAAGTTGCAAGTAGAAAGTTTTAAATAAAAGAAGGAGAAGAAAAGTCAAACAAGAAGGTACCTATATCTAGGTATAATCCTGGAAAATAAACAAGAAATCTTAGAGAGTACGAGGGTAATACTCAAATAATGAGTGTGCATCTATTTATAAGTACAAACTTTTTTTACTCGAGGATTTTTTTTATATCTGAAAAATAAAAAAAGAAAAAGCCACAGCTTGTCCTGAACAGATGTGCGGGAAGTTCAAAGTCGTTTTTGTAACGAATTAAGTCATTCGTAAAAAAGAAAAAGCCACAGCTTGTCCTGAACAGATGTGCGGGAAGTTCAAAGTCGTTTTTGTAACGAATTAAGTCATTCGTAAAAAAAAGTGGAACTTTCAGTAAACTCTCTATCTTACATACTCCGTTAGGTGTAGCGTGTATTTGTAAACTTTTCATTATTCTCAGTTTGTTTGTTTGAAGACTTTTCTGTTACGCTTTTTAGCGTTTCGGAGCGAACTTTTTACTGGAGAAACCCAAAAAGAAAAAGATAATGAGGAAGGAGAAGACGAAAAAGTAGGGTAGGTATAAAAACTTTGTTCCATGAGAATCATGAGATAAAAAGAAGAGGAACATGGAACAGCAGAAGTACCTATCAGGAAAGTTATATGTGAATTGGAACTGCATACCAGAGTATTCGACATCCTGTTACTAATGAAGATATTAACAAACGCTCACCTCATTAAAAACTTTGTTCCATGAGAATCATGAGATAAAAAGAAGAGGAACATGGAACAGCAGAAGTACCTATCAGGAAAGTTATATGTGACTTGGAACTGCATACCAGAGTATTCGACATCCTGTTACTAATGAAGATATTAACAAACGCTCACCTCACAGTAGTAAATACACTGAAGAAAACGATAGATGATAGCAGCCGCGTATAGGTACTAATGACAGGTGTGAACCCTTGATTAATAATCCAGTCATTAATATTAATTGTACTGTAATTACAGCAATATTCATCATGAACTACCAAAATCGACAACTTGGTTAGAATAGCTCTAATTACCATCGCGTCAGTTCTTAAATTATTAATAATTAACCGAACAACTCCTCGCACATCATCGTCTTGTAATAGTAGACTATTTCTAACTAAACATACAGCCTGTTGCCTGTACATTACCATACACATTGCTGGTATCCACCGAGATTAATAATCCAGTCATTAATATTAATTGTACTGTAATTACAGCAATATTCATCATGAACTACCAAAATCGACAACTTGGTTAGAATGGTTCTAATTACCATCGCGTCAGTTCTTAAATTATTAATAATTACCCGAACAACTCCTCGCACATCATCGTCTTGTAATAGTAGACTATAAATTTCTAACTAAACATACAGCCTGTACATTACCATACATTGCTTGTATCCACTGTGTCTTCTATTAGCATTAATAAACATCAAACAATTTTTTCTACATGAAACAAATTAAAGAAAGAGGAATATTTTGCTCAGATATATAAAATCATCAACATCGTTATTATCATCTTGTAAACTATCATAATTGCCCACTCACGCCCAAATACGACAGGCAACATGAGTAGAATTTGAACAAGTCGTGCAACCTACAACAATGCTCAAGAACAATAATTCAGCAGATGTGAAGCTCAAGATAGAAGCATTACTATTAATATTGAAGACAGTCATGATGACTATGTGTGGATTAAAATCATCAACATCGTTATTATCATCTTGTAAACTATCATAATTGCCCACTCACGCCCAAATACGACAGGCAACATGAGTAGAATTCGCTTAACACAATAAGTGCATATCATCTATCAACATCTAATTATATTGCATCTACAATCTACATACAGTATCTATAATAATAGAGTAGAATTTGAACAAGTCGTGCAACCTACAACAATGCTCAAGAACAATAATTCAAACAGCAGATGTGAAGCTCAAGATAGAAGCATTACTATTAATATTGAAGACAGTCATGATGACTATGTGTGGAGATTATGTTGGCTCAATATGAGATATATCAGACATTGTGGAGCTAGGAAACAAACTCGAATGAACTCAGTTTAAAGAGGAGTTCATTGATAAATTTAGTAAGTACCAAACACAACGAGTAACAGGATCAGTTAAAGGAATAAGATCACCAGGAAATGGTTATCATGTCTTCAGTGCCACCCTGTCCAGTAAGAATCATGGACGTACAACAAGCACATCGTACTGAAGATCACCAGGAAATGGTTATCATGTCTTCAGTGCCACCCTGTCCAGTAAGAATCATGGACGTACAACAAGCACATCGTACTCAGGTACTGGGTACTTTGCATTTTATTCATTGTTTCTAAACTTGAGAACAAGTTACTATTCTGAGCCGCTCACCATGAACCAGAACTGCATTCAGACCAAACCTACTTCATCTGATAATTTCCATGTGCTTTATGTTACGAGAAGAAAGTCTGAAATCTTCATGTTCATTTTGAATGATTTTTGAATTGTGGTGAATGCTCTGATCCATAGCTACGTCTTGGATGCTGTGATTTGGTCTACTATTTTATCCATGAATAAATTGACTGTTTTGTTCTTCTGTTGACATAGTCGTTCTTTGGTGATTCTTCTTGTCTTCCTCCGGTTTTCTCCCGTGACTTCTCCTACTTTTAATAAGGTAGATGTATTAGCCATCATCAGACCTAGATTTTCGCAAAATCCTTTCTTATTGCACACCTAGACCATAAAAGGAATATCCCTACCAAATTTCAGCTAAAAACCCAAGTCAGAGAAATACTACGTACGATTACTATTCCCTACCCCGTTGATGTGGAGATCCACAAAACAAACATAGGATCATGACGAGAATTATTGTTCTGAGAACATTTGTAAACATGATTCTTTCCACGTATCTATTGTAAGTCAGCAAATGGACGCGCGTCGCTTCGCGTGACTTTAGTAAAATTCCATATATCTAGGTATTTTACAGCACAATCCCCGGTTGTGCAATTTATCCGACAAGTTAAGCTACCATTATCCGGCCGAAGGTGTGGACTCTTCAAGGTTTTGCATTATTGCAAAAATACAATTATTGTGTTTGTACCAGCTTGTATTGACAGTGTCAACTTATTTGTATTGACTTAACAACACGAAAAGGTTCGTAATTATTGTTTATTACTTAGACCAAGGTATTTTGGCTTCAGTCCTTACTGTGAGAAACATCTCGCCCTTAATTTACTTTCGTGTTGAAAAAGAATCAACTGCTGTCATACTCAATCAACTGCTATCACACATCTACGAGTATCTAAGTATCTACTGATCCTTATCAGAGTTTAAAAGCATCTTCTTGGGCCTCAACTGAAACTCGAAGAGATGGACATGAGACAAGCTCTGTTTAAATCAACTGCTATCACACATCTACGAGTATCTAAGTATCTACTGATCCTTATCAGAGTTTAAAAGCATCTTCTTGGGCCTCAACTGAAAGTCCAAGAGATATGGACATGAGACAAGCTCTGTTTATACTGATGGATGCTATTCAAACTGCTATCACACATCTACGAGTATCTAAGTATCTACTGATCCTTATCAGAGTTTAAAAGCATCTTCTTGGGCCTCAACTGAAACTCCAAGAGATATGGACATGAGACAAGCTTTGTTTATACTGATGGATGCTATTCGACATAGAAGAGCTGCATGCTGTCAGTGTTCCGCTACTCACTCCTCATGACAGACTCAAAGACTCGGAACACAACTCTTCACCAGGGGATTCACAGTTCAATGTTTGTGCTCCACGTACAGACACACATACTTCATTCATAAGTCCTCAACAGTTAATTATATCCAAAGCTCCTTTTGTTTAAATATTTAAATACATTTACATTTTACGTCCCAAGCTTCATGCTTCATCTCCAATGTTGTTTATAAAAACCATTAGACTAAGTACACCTCTGGACGTGCTGCGAAACGACAGAAAGAGAAAATACCTGCATTGCCCAAATAGTCTAGTTGTAGTTATCTGCAAAACTATACATAGTGGACAATATGCTTCATCTCCAATGTTGTTTATAAAAACCATTAGACTAAGTACACCTCTGGACGTGCTGCGAAACGACAGAAAGAGAAAATACCTACATTGCCCAAATAGTCTAGTTGTAATAGTTATCTGCAAAACTATACATAGTGGACAACTGGACATCTAGAGACGTTGGAAATGAGACCCTAAGTTCGAACTACACGTAAGACACTTGGGAATTTTATTCCACAAACTGAATTTGATGTTTCAATAAAGACATCAAAAACAAGAGATCAGAAAAGTCTGTAGCTATCCCATGAAAAGCATGCACGTGAAGACTTACTGAACTTTAACAAGTGCTCAATTTGACATCAAAAACAAGAGATCAGAAAAGTCTGTAGCTATCCCATGAAAAGCATACACGTAAAGACTTACTGAACTTTAACAAGTGCTCAATTCGAGGAAAGAATAGGATGAGGCGGAAGAGGTGGGAGGTATACAAGGTTTTTCTTAATTAAAATTTAATATTTTTAATTAACTCTTCCCCTCTTAGAAATCTGAAGGTATATTCAATTTCTTTTTAGCTAAGAAAACTTCAGGGAATTTTGCTTTAGCTCTACAAACAAAAATGTTTCTGAAGTGTGTTATGTTCGCATTCTTTTTCCTGGAAATAAAGAGCTTTCCGGAGGGAAATTTACTTCACTATCTCACGCGGTGTGGCAGGTGTTGGTTATAAGCAGGTAACGTGCGACGTGCGAGGTATGTGGTGGGTTTGTCACAAAAGCATTCTTGGAATAAAAGAGAAGAGACTCTATTGTAAGATGAAAAAATCTACCAATGTTCGCATTCTTTTTCCTGGAAATAAAGAGCTTTCCGGAGGGAAATTTACTTCACTATCTCACGCGGTGTGGCAGGTGTTGGTTATAGCTCGACGTACGAGGTATGTGGTGGGTTTGTCACAAAAGCATTCTTGGAATAAAAGAGAAGAGACTCTATTGTAAGATGAAAAATTCTAACAGGACCTCAAACCAGCAACCGCTTATATGCATGGAAAAGCTCTTAACTAAAATGTTACTGATCCAAGTCAAAGGCCAAAAGTATAAGATAACATTTACGTTGACACAAAATGGCAATGGCAAGTCCATTTGAAGCACGGGAATGTTTGTTTCGGTCTGAAATCTCTCTGTCTGTCTGATGCCTTCCTTTTGTATGAAATAATTATTGTAAATGGAATGGAACATGAACGTCAAAGCGAGGAAGAATAACAAGACCTAGAAGAAGATGAAGAACTAGAGAGAATACCAGAACAGTTCACAGAGCAAGACGTCAAAGCGAGGAAGAAGAACAAGACCTAGAAGAAGATGAAGAACTAGAGAGAATACCAGAACAGTTCACAGAGCAAGACAGAGAGAGGTGAGCTCACAAATGCGAACAACAGACAGAGATGACATCGTTTTAGAGGTTTCCTGTGTGCATACTAATTTATCAAGAGTTTCTCCTCTATTCATTGACACAGCGGAGAATAGAAACAGAGTCAATAGAGAATAGAAATAGAACTGTAGAGTTTTGTGTGTCTTGTACTCCTCCACAAATACTGTGACAGTACTCCGATTTATTCTTGATTCTGTCACTGCTAGTCGTCACTTAGCTGAAGAAGAACAAGAAGAAGCAAAAGAAAAAGAAGCAGAGAAAGAAGATCTTGCTGGCCTAGCAGTTAGAGTACAGATATTAGGAGCTAGGAATTATAGTGTTCAATTCTAGGAGCAATGTCTATTGTGTAAACGTAAGTGACAAAGCAAAAAATAGACCGATGACCTCATCCTTGTAGTACACATCGGAGTTGGTGTAGAAGTGGACTGAAAATATTCAGCTCCTTACGTTGAGATCAGAATTTTTAAACTTGAGTAGGTATTCTTCCATTCCCGAATGTCCAAAATTGAGGAGGGCATTTTCGTAGTTCGAAAGATTCGACACATTTCACTCTTGTTCTTTTCCTGACCCAATCCATAGTCCATAAAATTAGACGAAAGTATCTCGTTTTAGCGTAATGTCAAAAATGAATGCCCGGGATCCAGATCTAGAATCAGCAGGAATAGCTTAGAGCTGTTTTGAATATCAGTACTGTCAGTATGGTAAATAGTAAAGCAACCTTGGCTATAGAAATAATGAAGATGCTACCTGAAAAGTAAAATAAAGACCAAAAGCTTCTGGAGACCCTATTACATGGAGGTCTCACGAATTTGTGTTCAGCTCTCACGGTTTTGACCTGTCTCTGATCCAGGTTTTAGCATGAGTACCAACTTAGTAGCAATACAGTGGACACAAGACATTGCAGTTTAGAACGAATCTAGTTCAAATAGTTTAGTTCCTTCTTGTGGTATATATGTAGAGAGGATCACAGCAGTCGCTAATCTTGATGCAAACTTGCAAAATAAATGTCTTTACTCAGTGTTTCAACTGTTGTACCTTGTTCGCAAGCTAGAAATTAGTAAAAAACAGATATTGCTATTGGCTGAATTTGATTGAAAATTGAAACCCTTTGGTCCAATTATTTGAGACCATAACGAAAACCAACAACGAAGCTTTTCTGACGAGCTGTTAACTGAGCTGGAATACCACTGAATGAAAGAGATTGTGGGGTATTGTCAAAATTGCAGGGTATTTTCAATAATTGAATCTTGAATGACCTTTTGACCCTTTGGCCCTAACCGGCTTATGAAAACCGTCTGACCTTAGCTCAAGAAAAGCTTTTTCTATCTGTCGCTCCACATTTTTTTCTATCCTTTCTCTTCTCTTTCTCTTTCTTTTGTCCTTTATTCTCTCTTTTGTCCTTTCTTCATTCTTTCTCCCTCTCTCTTTTCTCCCCTATGTCCTCTTGTTCTCTCTCACCTTTTCCCTGCCATTCTTTGTTTCCCCTTCGTCTTTCCCTCTGTTTTCCTTCCTCTCTCTCTCTCTCTCTCTCTCTTCATACTCTCTGTCTCTCACCTTTTCATCCTTGTATATCATTGTGTACCAGGTCGTTTCTCGTTCACAAAACTTGAAGAAACTTCCATCCCAAAACGAATCTAGTTCAAATAGTTTAGTTCCTTCTTGTGGTATATATGTAGAGAGGATCACAGCAGTCGCTAATCTTGATGCAAACTTGCAAATGTCTTTATTCAGTGTTTCAACTGTTGTAGTTTGTTCGCAAGCTAGAAATTAGTAAGAAAAACAGATATTGCTATTGGCTGAATTTGAGTGAAACCCTTTAATCCAATTATTTGAGACCATAACGAAAACCTCATAGGTCCAACAACGAAGCTTTTCTGACGAGCTGTTAACTGACCTGCAATACAACTGAATGAAAGAGATTGTGGGGTATTTTCAATAATTGAATCCTGAATGACCTTTTGACCCTTTGGCCCTAACCGGCTTATGAAAACCGTCTGACTTTAGCTCAAGAAAAGCTTTTTCTATCTGTCGCTCCACATTTTTTTCTATCCTTTCTCTTCTCTTTGGATTTCTCTTTCTTTTGTCCTTTATTCTCTCTTTTATCCTTTCTTCATTCTTTCTCCCTCTCTCTTTTCTCCCCTATGTCCTCTTGTTCTCTCTCTCCTTTTCCCTGCCATTCTTTGTTTCCCTTCGTCTTTCCCTCTGTTTCCCTTCCTCTCTCTCTCCCTCTCTCTCCATCAGTCCATACTCTCATCAGACCTTTAATCTCGACCAAATAGGCACGTGCACGCATGAATAACGCTCGTAAATTCAAGAATACCGTTTTGAATATAATGGAATACTAATAGCAACGGCTTTCCTCTGATGTCTACTTTGCTATTTGTAGTTCCTCTCTGTTCGACATTCAGAACGGGTATTCTATTACCTACCTACATGCAAAATTACATCAATTGTGAGTACACTCCTATGCTATCTTTAAGTGTACTCTCCTAATCATTTAAAGATAACAAGGATTTTGAGCGAAAATTTCAATGCACGCGAGCTCATCTAAATACAATACTCAATAAATCATGACTAATGATGACTGCTATGGAGATAAAAGGTACGATACTTTGGTAACTATTGATTTTATGAACCTAAGCAAAGAAGTTAGTGTACCCATGCCCAATGTTATTGAACAGGCACTCACACACAAATCAGATAGTGCTTGGATTTTTTCTATAATATTATAATTTTGTGTTGAATCCTAGGTACATAAACCAAGATATTAAATAGCGGTCCAATTTCCTGAAGAAGATAGCCTTATATGACAAATGAATTAAAAACCTACGGAAAAATACTAGCAAAAGCCTATAAAACGTGACACATTCGCTTGTAAATAGGTAACAACAGCACCTCGCTTCGTTTGGTACTGGTGAAGTTTTTCAAAAGGTTAACCATTGATTTTCTGACCTTTAATTTGATATATAGGTCGACCAGGTTTGGATAAGTCCTTCTATGGGGACAGACAGACCGACAGACAGACCGACCGACCGACAGACGACACCGAAGCGAATACAATAGTCCGTCCACTATACCTTTTATTATTAGTAATAATAAAGGAAGGACGGACTAAAAACCTACGAAAAAATACTAGCAAAAGCCTATAAAACGTGACACATTCGCTTGTAAATTTATCGCCTCGATACAGGAGGGTAGGGGATAGGAAGTTGTTAGAATAATGTTTATCGTTTGGGTATTACAAAGAACAAACTGGGCATTGTAAATACCAAAACAGCCATTCCACCAGGAAAAAGAGGCCATTTTTGACCAAAAATGTTCCATTAGAAGAGGTAGGTACCGTTTTGTAAAAAAGGCCCTTGAGAAGGGACGCCATTTTGAAAAGGGCCCATGAGAGAGGCCATTTTAGAAAAAGAAAAGAAGGCTTGTTCCTTTTGAACTTGATGTTACCGAGTCTTTTATATGTTACCGAGTACGTAGTTGTCTGCCTTTATTCTAACCTTGTGGTACGGAAGACATAAAGGATTGGCAAAGGAAGGACAAGACGAGGGGGAGAGAGTTAAAAGGAAGAGCAAAACCACGAGAAAGGTAGATAATGAAGAGAGAGAGAAAGGGGGGGAGGGAGAGAGAGAGAAATAGTTCATTAACTTTGCGTTCAATTCATACTTACCTTTTATACCGTTGATGTTACCGAGTCTTTTATATGTTACCGAGTACGTAGTTGTCTGCCTTTATTCTAACCTTGTGGTACGGAAGACATAAAGGATTGCCAAAGGAAGGACAAGACGAGGGGGAGAGAGTTAAAAGGAAGAGCAAAACCACGAGAAAGATAGATAATGAAGAGAGAGGGAGAGGGAGAGAGAGAGAAATAGTTCATTAACTTTGCGTTCAATTCATACTTACCTTTTATACCGAGAGATAAAAAGAGGAATTAAAAAGAAAGAAGAAATAAGTGGAGTGAAGGAAACTGAAGGAGAAGGAGTGATTCTTGTGGTACGGAAGACATAAAGGATTGGCAAAGGAAGGACAAGACGAGGGGGAGAGAGTTAAAAGGAAGAGCAAAACCACGAGAAAGATAGATAATGAAGAGAGAGAGAGGGAGAGAGAGAGAAATAGTTCATTAACTTTGCGTTCAATTCATACTTACCTTTTATACCAAGAGATAAAAAGAGGAATTAAAAAAAAAGAAGAAGAAGAAATAAGTGGAGTGAAGGAAACTGAAGGAGAAGGAGTGATCGGAGGAGTGACAAGGGGAGATATGAAAAATTCTGGTAGGAGAAAATGAGGGAAGATGTTAAAGGAGTTTAAGAGAAAGAGGGTATATTTTTAGAACAGGAAAAAGAGGGAAGGCATAAGCTCCAGAATAGAGGGAGAGACAGTATCATGTTGAGGGGAGAGAGAGAGTAGGTTAGACAAGTGGAAGGGAGGGAAAGAGAGAATAAGCTCCAGTGGAGAAAAGGAGAGGAAATATAAATATTGAGTAAACATTGAACCAAAGAATTCCTAGATGATGCATTTAGATACTTAAAATGGAGTTACCTGCTTAAACACCAGCAATATCTGATTGTAAATGAGTATAATTAAGTAAATACCTCAATTGAGGAGGAGAAATACAAGGAAAAAATACTGCAGTAACTGACGAAAAAGTTGAATGCCGGGTTTCCTTTAAGATTACCATCGATGTAGCTTCCTTTATTGATAACAGTGCAAATCAACTAATCTGGAGTTTTGGCGTCTCCACTAATTTCAAAGACTTTTTTTTCCATTCTCTCTCCCCCTCCCTCTTTTTCTTTTCTCTCTCTCTCTCTCTATCTTCTAGCTCAGTAATTAAACTCTATTAGCCACACACATGCTTACACTTATGGTCTATCCAGCTTTGTCTCTAACCCAGTGCAAGTCATATACCATGCCTCTATGACTGCCATATATTAATATGACCTCAGATATCAATTTACTTGTGACCTTTTACAACTTGAAATATATGGTTCATACTCGCGGTCTGGTGGGCCAGGCCTGGGTTCAAAACTCGTTTCTGACAAGTTTATATTTTGTGCATTATACCTACCTGATTAATAAATAATAATTTATTGACTTTTTGTCCCGTAAGTCACATTATTTTAATTCTGACTTACTGTCTTCTAAGCCAACAGTACCTTAGAGAGAGAGAGAGAGAAGAAAAAAATTAACTCAAAAGTTAGTTTTAAAACGGAAAATCGCTTTTTCCTGGTGAACCTTATGCCAGGAACAGGAGTGAGAGAAGACTTTACAGGAGGAGAGTAGGGAGAAGATTTTACAGGATAATATGATAGAGCTAAGATGGCTGCAATTATTAGAGACATCACTTTATTTTTATTTAACATACGTAGTTAGTTAGATAGTTAGGTACCCTATTTCCTATTTTGCTGATGTATAAAGGCTAAGCTCCCATACCTTTAGTCAAGAGTATGATGGTTGTATACCTACCTGATTAATAAATAATAATTTATTGACTTTTTGTCCCGTAAGTCACATTATTTTAATTCTGACTTACTGTCTTCTAAGCCAAGGATAGAGCTTTGTACAGGATACACATCCAGGAAACTATTTAATGGCTAGAGAAGATGATGATGGAAGAAATCCAATTATCTTCTCTTTCCTTCGTTCCCTCCTCTCTCTTCAATGCACATCAGGACTTGAAGAGATTTTGGCGAGCGAGAGATACAGAAGGAAGGAGAGGAAAGGAAGAAAATTGCAGATTTAGAAGAAGTAAAAGAAGTGGAATACCTAGAATTAAAATGGAAATTGCCGGTAATTCAGTTTGGAGATGGTTGCTCATTCTCATTTCAGGTTTCTCCAAAGCTTGAGGTGGTTAGCAGGAAACAAATTTATCTTCGTAACCGTCTCAACCTATTAGGAATGAACCTAATGGAGAAATATGGCTTGAGGTGGTTAGCAGGAAACAAATTTATCTTCGTAACCGTCTCAACCTATTAGGAATGAACCTAATGGAGAAATATGCTTATATTACACACTACTGCAGACCTCTTTGAAACATTATATCCCTGCAAAGGCTAAATTGAATCCTAGCATCACTATATGATATCAAGCAGAATCTGCCTCCTAAAAACTAAAGATTAATGTCTGAAGATGAACGATCTGTTGATGATTTACCCAATTAGTTGTTAGAGAATAAACACCGTCGAGAAATATGCTTATATTGCACACTGCAGACCTCTTTGATATTATACCCCAGCAAAGGCTAAATTGAATCCTAGCATCACTATGATATTAAGCAGAATCTGCCTCCCAAAAACCGAGAAATATGCTTATATTGCACACTGCAGACCTCTTTGATATTATACCCCAGCAAAGGCTAAATTGAATCCTAGCATCACTATGATATCAAGCAGAATCTGCCTCCCAAAAACTAAAGATTAATGTCTGAAGATGAACGATCTGTTGATGATTTACTCAATTAGTTGTTAGAGAATAAACACCGTTCATTGTGTGGTTAAATGAAATTTGGAAATTCCTCGAAAACATCAATTTCTGTAAAAGTGACACATCCACCAAAAGTTTTTACACAACCACTAAGGGTTTTGTGCATGTCAGAAATAATACACTTAGAGAACGTGTGAGAAACACATCCACTAAAAATGTTATTCGCATATTAAACACACCCTCTAGAAATTTTGTGTACTTGAGTTAGCAGGAAACAAATTTATCTTCGTAACCGTCTCAACCTATTAGGAATGAACCTAATGGAGAAATATGCTTATATTGCACACTGCAAACCTCTTTGAAAATAATATTATACCCCAGCAAAGGCTAAATTGAATCCTAGCATCACTATGATATCAAGCAGAATCTGCCTCCTAAAAACTAAAGATGAACGATCTGTTGATGATTTACCCAATTAGTTGTTAGAGAATAAACACCGTTCATTGTGTGGTCAAATGAAATTTGGACATTCCTCGAAAACATCAATCTCTGTAAAAGTGACACATCCACCAAAAGTTTTTACACAATCACTAAGGGTTTTGTGCATGTCAGAAATAATACACTTAGAGAAGGTGTGAGAAACACATCCACTAAAAATGTTGTTCGCATATTAAACACACCCTCTAGAAATTTTGTGTACTTGGTTGGTGTAGAAGTGGACTGAAAATATTCAACTCCTTACGTTGAGATCAGATTTTTTAAACTTGAGTAGGTATTCTTCCATTCCCGAATTTCCAAAATTGAGGAGGGCATTTTCGTAGTTCGAAAGATTCGACACATTTCACTCTTGTTCTTTTCCTGACCCAATCCATAGTCCATACAAAATTACACGAAAGTATCTCGTTTTAGCGCATTTGGTGTAGAAGTGGACTGAAAATATTCAGCTCCTTACGTTGAGATCAGAATTTTTAAACTTGAGTAGGTATTCTTCCATTCCCGAATGTCCAAAATTGAGGAGGGCATTTTCGTAGTTCGAAAGATTCGAAACATTTCACTCTTGTTCTTTTCCTGACCCAATCCATAGTCCATAAAATTAGACGAAAGTATCTCGTTTTAGCGTAATGTCAAAAATGAATGCCCGGGATCCAGATCTAGAATCAGCAGGAATAGCTTAGAGCTGTTTTGAATATCAGTACTGTCAGTATGGTAAATAGCAAAGCAACCTTGGCTATAGAAATAATGAAGATGCTACCTGAAAAGTAAAATAAAGACCAAAAGCTTCTGGAGACCCTATTACATGGAGGTCTCACGAATTTGTGTTCAGCTCTCACGGTTTTGACCTGTCTCTGATCCAGGTTTTAGCATGAGTACCAATTTATTGGCCTTCCTCGGCGTAGCTTAACATAGGTAACGCTAAAACCGGTCTTAAATGATCGACTGAAGTGTTAGGTTTTAGCATGAGTACCAACTTAGTAGCAATACAGTGGACACAAGACATTGCAGTTTAGAACGAATCTAGTTCAAATAGTTTAGTTACTTCTTGTGGTATATGTAGAGAGGATCACAGCAGTCGCTAATCTTGATGCAAACTTGCAAATGTCTTTACTCAGTGTTTCAACTGTTGTACCTTGTTCCTTGTTCGCAAGCTAGAAATTAGTAAAAAAGAGATATTGCTATTGGCTGAATTTGATTGAAAATTGAAACCCTTTGGTCCAATTATTTGAGACCATAATGAAAACCCCATAAGTCCAACAACGAAGCTTTTCTGACGAGCTCTTAACTGACCTGGAATACCACTGAATGAAAGAGATTGTGGGGTATTGTCAAAATTGCAGGGTATTTTCAATAATTGAATCTTGAATGACCTTTTGACCCTTTGGCCCTAACCGGCTTAAGAAAACCGTCTGACCTTAGCTCAAGAAAAGCTTTTCCTATCTGTCGCTCCACATTTTTTTTCTATCCTTTCTCTTCTCTTTGGATTTCTCTTTCTTTTGTCCTTTATTCTCTCTTTTGTCCTTTCTTCATTCTTTCTCCCTCTCTCTTTTCTCTAACCACTAAGGGTTTTGTGCATGTCAGAAATAATACACTTAGAGAACGTGTGAGAAACACATCCACTAAAAATGTTGTTCGCATATTATTAAACACACCCTCTAGAAATTTTGTGTACTTGACACATCCACCAATATTCAAAATTCTCCCTAGAAACCTCCCTAACCCAAATATCACGGATATCCATCAGAAATTATTGCTTTATCCAAGCACTTAGGTTACACATCCACCAATATCCAAAATTCTCCCTGGAAATCTCCCTAACCCAAATATCACGGATATCCATCAGAAATTATTGCTTTATCTAAGCACTTTACACATCCACCAATATCCAAAATTCTCCCTGGAAATCTCCCTAACCCAAATATCACGGATATCCATCAGAAATTATTGCTTTATCTTTATCCCAGCACTTGCCCAAAATATCCATACAACGTTTTATACCCATCAGGAAATATAGCTTTTCAAAGGTGCCTTTACCGATGATGCCTTCACCAATTTGCCTACGCGTTCCTTTTAGTTGGAATCGATAAAAACTGATAGGATAACAATAGGGGAGTGAAATGTGGGAGAAAGGGAGAGGGAGGGGAAGGAAGAAGAGGGAGAGGGAAAGGAAGAAGGGATTTCGGGATAGGGAGAGAGGGGTGGAGAGTATCTTTTGAAGAAACCTATTGTTGTGCGGGAAAAAGATAGGTACATAAAAATTATACAGGGTGTAATGTAAGTTCTTAGTACCTCCTTTTAGTTGGAATCGATAAAAACTGATAGGATAACAATAGGGGAGTGAAATGTGGGAGAAAGGGAGAGGGAGGGGAAGGAAGAAGGGATTTCGGGATAGGGAGAGAGGGGTGGAGAGTATCTTTTGAAGAAACCTATTGTTGTGCGGGAAAAAAGATAGGTACATAAAAAATATACAGGGTGTGATATAAGTTCTTAGTACTTAATACTTGGTGCTTAGTATGTCATAGATTCATACTTAGTGCTTAGTAACTCGGGTTACTAACTGGTTTCTTTTCAGTAGTTCCGTGTTTAGAGGGACTTATGTTGGATTTCACCACTATTTATTCAGTCATTAGCTCCTATTAAGCTAACAGCCAGTTAAGTTCCATTTAATTTGTATTGGCTTAACAGGGCTGTTAAGCTAACGGGCTTTAGTATGTCATAGATTCATACTTAGTGCTTAGTAACTCGGGTTACTAACTGGTTTCTTTTCAGTAGTTCCGTGTTTAGAGGGGCTTATGTTGGATTTCACCAATATTTATTCAGTCATTAGAACTCCTATTAAGCTAACAGCCAGTTAAGTTCTATTTAATTTGTATTGGCTTAACAGGGCTGTTAAGCTAACGGGCTTTTTGAGGCTGGAAATAAGGTTCGTGAAATCCACCCTTAGACTGCTTAGTGCTTAGTATTGACCGCTCAATTGAGGCTTACGCAACACCAATAGAAAGATTAGAAAGCTTTACTAGAACTGGCCAACCTTGTTTAGCTTGGAGGGTAAGGGCTAGGTACCGGATTCAATTTCGGAACGATAAGACTTGAAAAAATCACAAGTGTCTTCTCCTTTTATGAGAGTCGATTTCTCTAGTTCACCCCGTAGATAGAAATAAAGAAGTGTATGAGAATATCGATAGGAAGATGATAGGTCATATCTCATATATCTTTACTGATTGGAGCCTCACACTTACCGGGAACATCAAAGTGAAGAGAACGTTACAACTGCGTATCTATCGACATAACCAGACCATCTTGAGAGCATGCTTGCCTGACAAATCAGGCACAATATCTGGGGGGGACTAAAAAGACTTGAAAAGTAGCCTCCGTGCCTCCTAGGCTTGCACACAGCGCCGGAGGTCCCGGGTTCGATTCCCGGGGGCGTCGAACTTTTTTCGGCTCAGTGCTTTAAAATCGGGGTGCACAAGTGGTAAAAAGATTATTAAAATGTGGACATTGATTGCAAAGGAGGCACTTAATAGTAATGCTGTGATATCCACAAGAGTCGTGAAAAGGCTCTGCTTTACCACAAATCAATTCATGAAAAGACTTGAATAAATTGTTGTCTCTAGAGAGACTAACAAGACTATTTAGGGTAGGCCCATTTTATTTTGTCTTGTGGTAATGTAACGCTTTGCCTAAGTAACCAGTACTATCCGAGTTTACTTAAACAAACCCAGTACTGAAAAACTTGAAAAGTAGCCTCCGTACCTCCTAGGCTTGCACACCGCGCCGGAGGTCCCGGGTTCGATTCCCGGGGGCGTCGAACTTTTTTCGGCTCTGTGCTTTGAATTCGGGGTGCACAAGTGGTAAAAAGATTATTGAAATGTGGAAATTGTTTGCAAAGGAGGCACTTCATAGTAATGCTGTAATATCCACAAGAGTCGTGAAAAGGCTCTGCTTTACCACAAAGAAATTCATGAAAAGACTTGAATAAATTGTTGTCTCTAGAGAGAGTAACAAGACCATTTAGGATGGGCCCATTTTATTTTGCCTTGTGGTAATGTAACGCTTTGCCTAAGTAACCAGTAATATCCGAGTTTACTTAAACAAACCCCCTATTGTTCTAATCCTATGTCCTCTTGTTCTCTCTCTCCTTTTCCCTGCCATTCTTTGTTTCCCTTCGTCTTTCCCTCTGTTTCCCTTCCTCTCTCTCTCTCCCTCTCTCTCTCTCTCTCTCCATACTCTCTGTCTCTCACCTTTTCATCCTTGTATATCATTGTGTACCAGGTCGTTTCTCGTTCACAAAACTTGAAGGAACTTCCATGCCAAAACAAGAGAGCAAAAGATCAAAGGAGAGAAAAAGCATCAGAGTAAATACGACATGAAACTCTTCTCTAAACAGTCTCATTGAAAACACAGAGAGATAAATTTCCCGAGTTTACTTAAACAAACCCCCTATTGTTCTATTCCCGAACCTGATATCCCTCATCTACATTCCCAATAGCTCCAATATACTCTCAAATGATGCCCTCTTGACTCTGGCCAAGATAACAAGTTCCAAGGGAATCCATCCTATTGTTCTATTCCCGAACCTGATATCCCTCATCTACATTCCCAATAGCTCCAATATACTCTCAAGTGATGCCCTCTTGACTCTGGCCAAGATAACAAGTTCCAAGGGAATCCAGAGCTCTGACTCACATCTCATAGTAAGGGCATCAATCAAATCAACTGTCACACAATACTCATAAGGACCACCTTTCCTGCAATGTGTATGCCCGAGAAACTACCACTGACTTTCTCCTTCCCTATCCTTCTACATAAATGTATCAGAAATGTAGCGTTCTCTTCCAGGAACAGGGACGGAGGGACGAAGATCTATTATTTCCCGTTGTCCTGTCAAAATGTGGGACATGGGGCACTTCGCCCCGGGAAATAATAATCCATAGCTCTGACTCACATCTCATAGTAAGGGCATCAATCAAATCAACTGTCACACAATACTCATAAGGACCACCTTTCCTGCAAGGTATATGTCCGAGAAACTACCACTGACTTTCTCCTTTCCTTTCCTATCCTTCTACATAAATGTATCAGAAATGTAGCGTTCTCTTCCAGGAACCAGGGACGGAGGGACGAAGATCTATTATTTCCCGTTGTCCTGTCAAAATGTGGGACATGGGGCACTTCGCCCCGAGGGGCAGACGAGTGTGACGGCCCAAGTGGGAGAAAAGTACGGGGGAAAAGGGAAAATTTGAAATTCATGACTTCTCTATCTGGAACCACCAGCATGGAGGAAAAAAAACAACATTTAGCCGACATTTTCTCCCTCCTCTTCCTTGTCCAAGAGTGAAACATCATTAATCTTCGGTCCCACCTTCCCTTTTTTCCTCCTCGGCGTCTATTTCCCCTCCCCCTTTCAGCGTCACCCCCTCCATCAGTCAGAGACATTTGAGAAAAAACCCATTAGGCATTTGATAAGACGTCATTAAGCAATGTGATGGGGGCGAGTCTACTCCCTGTTACCTACGGTTCTTCAAACTTTGCCGAAAATATTTTTCCATGGTGCCTTACCTCTATTTACAAAAGTATGAAAGTAGGTCTACAACTGTTACCTACGGTTCTTCAAACTTTGCCGAAAATATTTTTCCATGGTGCCTTACCTCTATTTACAAAAGTATGAAAGTAGGTCTACAAATACAATAAAATATTGGAGGGTGGGGTTATTTTTCAAGTAGATGAAATTTTTTTGTACTTTGTATCATTAGAACTTGGCCTGACACACTGCCGCGCCCTCAGAAATGTAGCTACCTAACTGCCTGCCTATACCTTACCTACCTGGGGCTTGTGGAACCTCCACCTATGTATTGTACGGATAAGAATTTCACGGTTTTACAAATTTCTTCCATTATCTGAAATTTCATTTCGCCTCGCGTGCTTGACAGTATTGTAATGCAGTTTTAGTGGCATGCCATTTGCTAACTCGTGTGAATAATGGTTTTCACTTGGAAGAATTTTCCTGTAATCACACATCACAAATAGAACATGTCATGGTTATCAGGAGGGCGTGGGTTCAATTCTAGTCCCAAGTGGGAGAAAAGTACGGGGGAAAAGGGAAAATTTGAAATTCATGACTTCTCTATCTGGAACCACCAGCATGGAGGAAAAAAAAACAACATTTAGCCGACATTTTCTCCCTCCTCTTCCTTGTCCAAGAGTGAAACATCATTAATCTTCGGTCCCACCTCCCCTTTTTCCCTCCTCGGCGTCTATTTCCCCTCCAAAGTGGGAGAAAAGTACGGGGGAAAAGGGAAAATTTGAAATTCATGACTTCTCTATCTGGAACCACCAGCATGGAGGAAAAAAAACAACATTTAGCCGACATTTTCTCCCTCCTCTTCCTTGTCCAAGAGTGAAACATCATTAATCTTCGGTCCCACCTTCCCTTTTTTCCTCCTCGGCGTCTATTTCCCCTCCCCCTTTCAGCGTCACCCCCTCCATCAGTCAGAGACATTTGAGAAAAAACCCATTAGGCATTTGATAAGACGTCATTAAGCAATGTGATGAGTCTACTCCCTGTTACCTACGGTTCTTCAAACTTTGCCGAAAATATTTTTCCATGGTGCCTTACCTCTATTTACAAAAGTATGAAAGTAGGTCTACAACTACAATAAAATATTAAATAAAATATTTTTCAAGTAGATGAAATTTTTTGTACTTTGTATCATTAGAACTTGGCCTGACACACTGCCGCGCCCTCAGATATGTACCTACCTAACTGCCTGCCTATACCTTACCTACCTGGGGCTTGTGGAATCTCCACCTATGTATTGTACGGATAAGAATTTCACGGTTTTACAAATTTCTTCCATTATCTGAAATTTCATTTCGCCTCGCGTGGTTGACAGTATTGTAATGCAGTTTTAGTGGCATGCCATTTGCTAACTCGTGTGAATAATGGTTTTCACTTGGAGGAATTTTCCTGTAATCACACATCACAAATAGAACATGTCATGGTTATCAGGAGGGCGTGGGTTCAATTCTAGACGAGGAATGGAATCTTCAACATTGTTTGAGGATTTGACCACAGGAACAGTTGTAGCCTACTGCTTCTGTAAAGGGACTCTTTAGTCCTGTTAGAGCGGTGTAAATGAGTATACTGTTATTACTAATCAAATCACTTAATTTTATTGCTCTCGTATCATCCCTCTGTGCCTCATATAACCAAAGTATGGAAAAGTATCTTACAAGTGTAATAGCCAATGGAAAAGCAGAATTTGGACGAATCAAATCAAAATATGGAATTGTAAATACTTTTCCACACTTTGGTGATATAGGGCACATCTTCAACATTGTTTGAGGATTTGACCACAGGAACAGTTGTAGCCTACTGCTTCTGTAAAGGGACTCTTTAGTCCTGTTAGAGCGGTTTAAATGAGTATACTGTTATTACTAATCAAATCACTTAATTGCTCTCGTATCATCCCCGAGGAATGGAATCTTCAACATTGTTTGAGGATTTGACCACAGGAACAGTTGTAGCCTACTGCTTCTGTAAAGGGACTCTTTAGTCCTTTTAGAGCGGTTTAAATGAGTATACTGTTATTACTAATCAAATCACTTAATTGCTCTCGTATCATCCCTCTGTGCCTCATATCACCAAAGTATGGAAAAGTATCTTACAAGTGTAATAGCCAATGGAAAAGCAGAATTTTGAATTTGGACGAATTAAATCAAAATATGGAATTGTAAATACTTTTCCATACTTTGGTGATATAGGGCACTGGTAAGAATATGGACCAAGTGTTTTACTAGTAAAAATTACTAAATAATCACTTTTCCGTCAGACCCTTATCCTAAGCGTTGAGTAATCTGAAATTCTAAACCCATTTCAACACAACTTCTCGTACAAACATCATAAAGTATAATCTTAGATCTGAGCTAAATCTTATACTGTTTAGCGCTTGGTGCCATGTATTTTAATTCTAAATACGGCGTTTAACATAAACAATCTTGAGATCCGGGGCCATATGGTAAGTGTTTATCAATCAGATGTATACATCCGAGCCGTATATTATGCCTATATTTGTACATGACTGTGTATACAGAGTACAGACGTCAGTGGAGAAGATAGAGGGGTTTTAAAAATTTCAGATTAGTACCTAATGGCAAGACCGGGAATCTTAGATCTGAGCTAAATCTTACACTGTTTAGCGCTTGGTGCCATGTATTTTAATTCTAAATACGGCGTTTAACATAAACAATCTTGAATCCGGGGCCATATGGTAAGTGTTTATCAATCAGATGTATACATCCGAGCCCGTATATTATGCCTATATTTGTACATGACTGTGTATACAGAGTACAGACGTCAGTGGAGAAGATAGAGGGGTTTTAAAAATTTCAGATTAGTACCTAATGGCAAGACCGCACCCCGTGACCTTCGAATGCCAGTCTTCCTCCATGACCAACGGAGGTTGCCTGAATTAATGTAAACGATGATCTAACGAGGATAACGCAAAGGCCAAGACAACTGGAACGGAAAAAAAAAAAAATGCAAAGAAAAAGATAGCTATGAAACCAAAGAATGTGTTCTGAATGAAGAAATGTAAGGCAAAATGGATGAGCGATTTGTCATCTCCACTATTTAAAGTATTTAGTGAACCTGACAATTCGACAAATCATTTTCCAGGTGTAACATAGGATCGACTTAGCTCCTGGAATATGAGTTGATGGTATTTACGAGGTATATCGTGTACCGTGTACCTACTTTCAATTCAATAGATATAAAGATATTAGATTTTATCTAGCATCATAGATAATGAAAGACTCACGACTTTTGCAAACCGCTACTGATTCTATGGCAATAGCTCATAAGTATTGCTGAGATGGAAATAGAAACATATGAAAAGCATTCAAGCAAGATATTATTATTAGGAAATACAGTTGAGCAGCTCAGAAATGAGTTAAAACAATGTTCCATTGTAAACAGATTTCTTTTCTCATTTCTCGGTAAAAAAGTAAAAAAGAAGCGAAAAAGAAATATAAATATTGAGTAAACATTGAACCAAAGAATTCCTAGATGATGTATTTAGATACTTAAAATGGAGTTACCTGCTTAAACACCCCCAATATCTGATTGTAAATGAGTATAATTAAGTAAATACTCCAATTGAGGAGGAGAATTACAAGGAAAAAATACTGCAGTAACTGACGAAAAAGTTGAATGTCGGGTTTCCTTTAAGATTACCATCGTTGTAGCTTCCTTTAGTGATCACAGTGCAAATCAACTAATCTGGAGTTTTGGCGTCTCCACTAATTTCAAAGACTTTTTTCCATTCTCTCTCTAAAAAAAAAAAAAAATGCAAAGAAAAAGATAGCTATGAAACCAAAGAATGTGTTCTGAATGAAGAAATGTAAGGCAAAATGGATGAGCAATTTGTCTATATAAAGTATTTAGTGAACCTGACAATTCGACAAATTATTTTCAGGTGTAGCTAACATAGGATCGACTTGGCTCCTGGAATATGAGTTGATGGTATTTACGAGGTATATCGTGCACCTACTTTCCTGGAATGACAAAAAAAAAAAAAAATGCAAAGAAAAAGATAGCTATGAAACCAAAGAATGTGTTCTGAATGAAGAAATTTTGTAAGGCAAAATGGATGAGCAATTTGTCATCTCCACTATTTAAAGTATTTAGTGAACCTTTTTCCAGGTAAAGCTAACATAGGATCGACTTAGCTCCTGGTATATGAGTTGATGGTATTTACGAGGTATATCGTGTACCTACTTTCAATTCAATAGATATAAAGATATTAGATTTTATCTATCATAGATAATGAAAGACTCACGACTTTTGCAAACCGCTACTGATTCTATGGCAATAGCTCATAAGTATTACTGAGATGGAAATAGAAACATATGAAAAGCATTCAAGCAAGATATTATTATTAGGAAATACAGTTGAGCAGCTCAGAAATGAGTTAAAACAATGTTCCATTGTAAACAGATTTCTTTTCTCATTTCTCGGTAAAAAAAAAAGTAAAAAAGAAGAGAAAAAGAAATATAAATATTGAGTAAACATTGAACCAAAGAATTCCTAGATGATGCATTTAGATACTTAAAATGGAGTTACCTGCTTAAACACCCGCAATATCTGATTGTGAATGAGTATAATTAAGTAAATAGGTACCCCAATTATTGAGGAGGAGAATTACAAGGAAAAAATACTGCAGTAACTGACGAAAAAGTTGAATGCCGGGTTTCCTTTAAGATTACCATCGATGTAGCTTCCTTTATTGATCACAGTGCAAATCAACTAATCTGGAGTTTTGGCGTCTCCACTAATTTCAAAAACTTTTTTTTCCATTCTCTCTCTCCCCTTCCCTCCCTTTCTTCTCTCTCTCTCTCTCTCTCTATCTTCTAGCTCAGTAATTAAACTCTATTAACCACACACATGCTTACACTTATGGTCTATCCAGCTTTGTCTCTAGCCCAATGCAAGTCATATACCATGCCTCTATGACTGCCATATATTAATATGACCTCAGATATCAATTTACTTGTGACCTTTTACAACTTGAAATATATGGTTCATACTCGCGATCTGATGGGCCAGGCCTGGGTTCAAAACTCGTTTCTGACAAGTTTATATTTTGTGCATTATACCTACCTGATTAATAAATAATAATTTATTGACTTTTTGTCCCGTAAGTCACATTATTTTAATTCTGACTTACTGTCTTCTAAGCCAAGCTATACTTTTAACTCAGATGGCTGCAATTATTAGAGACATCACTTTATTTTTATTTAACATACGTATAGTTAGTTAGATAGTTAGGTACCCTATTTCCTATTTTGCTGATGTATAAAGGCTAAGCTCCCATACCTTTAGTCAAGAGTATGATGGTTGCACCCAGAGGCGTTACACCCAAAATGTCACAGGTTCCCTGGAAGAAAATCTACACCACTCTCATTCCAGGTTGTTGACATTTGAGCAAAGGCAAAGAGGTACAGTCTAATCCAGCACATGTTTAAAACTCGTCTTTTATTCATTTTCACATGTTACAAGTTTTTGAAACGCGACTCCAAATGAAATAAGCTTGGAGGGCAAAACAAGAAATTTCGCACGAAAAAACACGACTGTGAAGCGGGGGAAAACCGTATACATACATTTTTCTCGAGTGTAATTGAAACTGTGTTTTAGTCCTCGAGTATGACTCTTAAGTATATCATATTAATCTGAAACTCAATTTCACGCCATTTTAGTTTTTTGCTGCTTCGTTTTATAATAAATTTCTCGTTGTTTAATAATCTGGCAAAAGCGACAGCTCTAGCCGCCAATGTTCTGCGGTATGAATTCCTCTTTGGAGCCTCTGGACCGGCAGCATCGCGTCGGTAGGAAAACTGATCGTTACCGTTGATCACAAAACTGAAAAATATAGCTATTGTATGATTAGTACAAGCTACAAATGGATTAAAGAACCTCGTATTAAAGAACCCACCTCCCTCGTATGTGGATAGAAAATTATCATAGCAAAGTTCAACATTTGTTTATTTGAACCGTAAACTTTTTACAGAACAACTGGTCCATACAAAAGGGCTGTGGTACCGAAGTTGGAAAATTTTGAAACTAATGTGGTACCGAAGTTGGAAAATTTGAAAACCATGGAACTGAAGAGCCCCCGGCTCAAGGTTGGGTGAAGTGCCAATCCTATGATTGATGAAGAAAATGAAGTGTGACGTCACGTCAGCAGAGCGGAGCGCTTATGTATACAAAACTGTCCGTCCCTCTCCGGTCTGATGTTTACTTTTCATCTTTTATGAAAACCGCCCTTCCTGTTCCTCCCCTCCTGCCAATCTCTTTACCCCTCCCTCTCCTACTGTCGGATATAATATACACATTTCTATACTCCTCTTTCTCTTACTCCCTCTTCTTTCTATTCCTCTCCTCCTCCTCCTCCTCCTCCACCTCTTCCTCCTCGTCTCTCTCTCTCTCTCTCTCTCTCTTTCTCTCCTTTTTTTCGTTCTTTGTCCATTTTCCTCTCTCGTTCATGTCTGTTTAGTAGAGTGGTTTTTTTCTATATTGCTGGTTGGCTGCTTTTCTTTCTAAAGACATAGGGTGTACCTTCTTGACACGTTCTAATTTCAGCCGGTTTCAAAATGTAAAGCGCACGAAAAGTTGTAAAAAATCTGGTGTGAACATCACACGACTTTCCTTATCCTATTGAATGGTGCTCTTTGGGGTGTTCTGTTGTAAACATTTACAATATCTCTAACCGTTTAGTCAGTATAGCTGAAAACCGCCAAAAAGCGGTCGAAACCCGCCAAAAAGCGATCAAAATACCGCCAACCGCAGCACCTATTTTAACCAAACGTTTTGTGTTGCATCCTTGTCACATTTATGAACTTTAGCTTATACCGTTCCCAAGATATTGTTAAATTACACCGAAAAACGCCAAAAAGCGCTAAAATGCCGCCAACCGTTGCACCGGTCTTAACCAAAAGTTTCGTGTCGCATCCTTGTCACATTTGAAAGATACATACCACATTTCAAGTCTCTAGCTCTTACTGTTGCATCCTTGTCACATTTGACATCTACATACCTAACATACCAAATTTCAACTCTCTAGCTCTTACCGTTTTTGAGATATTTTGTTTACAGACAGACAGACACAGAGACACACACACGGACCAATGGCTGAAACTTTGGATTTAGGCTCTAGGGACCTCAAAACGTGTTTTGGCACTAAAATCTGACCATCGAAAATTTGACCCGATTACATTACTTTCCTTCCTATAGGATAAGGAAAGTAAAAAATATAAATGAAAAATAGTTTTATAAAGAAGTAATAGGAAACTCTCTCCTCTCGCTCTCTCTCTCTCTCTCTCTCTCTCTCTCTGTCTCTCTTCTCTTTCTTTTTCTCTTTCTCTCTCCTTCCTCTCTCTCTCTTCTTCCTTACCTTCCTCCTCTCTCCCTCTTCTCTATCTCTCCCTGTCTATCTCTCTCTCTCGCTCTCTCTCTCTCTCTTTCATTTTTACCATTCTTCTTTCTCCTTCTCTCTCTTCCTTGTTCTCTGGTGTTCAAAGAATGCCAAGAGGAAAATACCACCACAATTTCATACTCTTTTCGCCTTGCCCTCTCTCTCTTTCTCTCTCTCTCTCTTTCTCTTTCCCTTTCTCTCTCTCTCTCTCTATCTCTCTCTTGTGATTATAATATTGGCGAGTGTGGAGAGAGTGAGAACTTTGGGTAAGTGAAAAAATAAGTAAAGAAGAGAGAGAGAAAGAGAGGAAATAAAATGAACATTGTTTCCTCGAACGCACTCCCTCCTTATCTCTCTCTCTCTCTCTCGCTTTATTTTTTCTCAAAATAAGTTTCTCTCCCTCATGTTGCTTTCTCAAAGGAAATTGTGGAAAATACTGAAATTTTGTCTACAAGCCTATACTTACCTCTAGTTTCTTATAGGCTATGTAAAAATTCAGGGACTTTTTTAGGGTATTTGTAGGTGTTTGTAAATTAAATGTATATCACTCACTATAAAGGGGATACTCTATTTCTCTATTAGTATATTGAGACATCTTGTTCTTGGCTAACAGTCTAAATAAAAGACTAACAATTTTTTAACTTTAACAATACCGCCTGAAAAGTATGCTGTGTCGTTTTGGCAACCCAAACTTTGAGCAGTCCGTCAATAAATTTTATTGATTGTTTGTCTACATATTTTACAATACCTTTGAGGACTGGACTCTACTTAGAGAGGGGCTTACAATGAAGTCGGATTATTTCGAACGTTCAATAAAAGCCGCGCCCCCCCTTGTCAAGTCCGAGAAAGGTTGTTGACCTTTCCAATCGTTGGGCAAATATTACTTCCCTCCCTATTCGTCTTTGTCACTATTTATAACAATTTATGAGAGCTGAGATATACCTACATACATACCTATATCTATGGGAGGTAGAGGGTAGAAAATCTAGGGAGGGGCAGGAAGAAAGGGATTCGAATGTAATGTAGGGCAGGGATGTAGTGGGAGGGAGAGGATATAGTGTGTAAGAACGGGGCTTTAGTTGGAATCGATAAAAACTGATAGGATAACAATAGGGGAGTGAAATGTGGGAGAAAGGGAGAGGGAGGGGAAGGAAGAAGAGGGGGAGGCTCATTCCAGGTTGTTGACATTTGAGCAAAGGCAAAGAGGTACAGTCTAATCCAGCACATGTTTAAAACTCGTCTTTTATTCATTTTCCCTCATTCCAGGTTGTTGACATTTGAGCAAAGGCAAAGAGGTACAGTCTAATCCAGCACATGTTTAAAACTCGTCTTTTATTCATTTTCACATGTTACAAGTTTTTGAAACGCGACTCCAAATGAAATAAGCTTGGAGGGCAAAACAAGAAATTTCGCACGAAAAAACACGACTGTGAAGCGGGGGAAAACCGTATACATACATTTTTCTCGAGTGTAATTGAAACTGTGTTTTAGTCCTCGAGTATGACTCTTAAGTATATCATATTAATCTGAAACTCAATTTCACGCCATTTTAGTTTTTTGCTGCTTCGTTTTATAATAAATTTCTCGTTGTTTAATAATCTGGCAAAAGCGACAGCTCTAGCCGCCAATGTTCTGCGGTATGAATTCCTCTTTGGAGCCTCTGGACCGGCAACATCACATCCGTAGGAAAACTGATCGTTACCGTTGGTCAAAAGACGCTCGTCATACTACTTAGGTCCATTACTGAAAAATATAGCTAAGAAAGGATTAAAGAACCCCATTTAGGTAGACAAGATGACCATAGCAAAGTTCTGCATTTGCTTAGCAAAACCGTAAACTTTCAGTAATGAACAGCTGATCTGGTCCATACAAAACGGTTTCTTAAAAGACTCGAGTTTTTTTTTCAATAAGCCGTCATCGTCAAATCAATAATAATTGCTACCGAACTTTATGAAGCATTGGAAATTTTGAAAATATTGTACCGAAATGAAAATTTTGAACCTGTGGTACCGAAGTTGGAAAATTTTGAAACTAAAGATGGCTGCAATTATTAGAGACATCACTTTATTTTTATTTAACATACGTATAGTTAGTTAGATAGTTAGGTACCCTATTTCCTATTTCGCTGATGTATAAAGGCTAAGCTCCCATACCTTTAGTCAAGAGTATGATGGTTGCACCCAGAGGCGTTACACCCAAAATGTCACAGGTTCCCTGGAAGAAAATCTACACCACTCTCATTCCAGGTTGTTGACATTTGAGCAAAGGCAAAGAGGTACAGTCTAATCCAGCACATGTTTAAAACTCGTCTTTTATTCATTTTCACATGTTACAAGTTTTTGAAACGCGACTCCAAATGAAATAAGCTTGGAGGGCAAAACAAGAAATTTCGCACGAAAAAACACGACTGTGAAGCGGGGGAAAACCGTATACATACATTTTTCTCGAGTGTAATTGAAACTGTGTTTTAGTCCTCGAGTATGACTCTTAAGTATATCATATTAAGCTGAAACTCAATTTCACGCCATTTTAGTTTTTTGCTGCTTCGTTTTATAATAAATTTCTCGTTGTTTAATAATCTGGCAAAAGCGACAGCTCTAGCCGCCAATGTTCTGCGGTATGAATACCTCTTTGGAGCCTCTGGACCGGCAGCATCGCGTCGGTAGGAAAACTGATCGTTACCGTTGATCACAAAACTGAAAAATATAGCTATTGTATGATTAGTACAAGCTACAAATGGATTAAAGAACCTCGTATTAAAGAACCCACCTCCCTCGTATGTGGATAGAAAATTATCATAGCAAAGTTCAACATTTGTTTATTTGAACCGTAAACTTTTTACAGAACAACTGGTCCATACAAAAGGGCTTCTTAGAAGACTAGGTAGGTACTTGAGTTTTTCTTTTCCAATAAATCGTCATCGTCAAATCAATTGCTACCGAACTTTTTGAGGTCTAGTGCGTTGGGTAAGAATTCTCACTAACCCCATTCGGGTATACCAGGTTACTACTAACCGCTGGTGAAGCTGGAAATTTTGAAACCATGGAACCGAAGAGGCCCGGGGCTCAAGGTTGTGGTACCGAAGTTGGAAAATTTTGAAACTAATGTGGTACCGAAGTTGGAAAATTTGAAAACCATGGAACTGAAGAGCCCCCGGCTCAAGGTTGGGTGAAGTGCCAATCCTATGATTGATGAAGAAAATGAAGTGTGACGTCACGTCAGCAGAGCGGAGCGCTTATGTATACAAAACTGTCCGTCCCTCTCCGGTCTGATGTTTACTTTTCATCTTTTATGAAAACCGCCCTTCCTGTTCCTACCCTCCTGTCAATCTCTTTACCCCTCCCTCTCCTACTTTGGATATAATATACTCATTTCTATACTCCTCTTTCTCTCACACCCTCTTCTTTCTATTCCTCTCCTCCTCCTCCACCTCTTCCTCCTCGTCTCTCTCTCTCTCTCTCTTTTTTCGTTCTTTGTCCATTTTCCTCCCTCGTTCCTGTCTGTTTAGTAGAGTGGTTTTTTCTATATTGCTGGTTGGCTGCTTTTCCTTCTAAAGACATAGGGTGTACCCTCTTGACACGTTCTAATTTCAGCCGGTTTCAAAATGTAAAGCCCACGAGAAGTTGTAAAAAAATATAAATGAAAAATAGTTTTAAAAAGAAGTAATAGGAAACTCTCTCCTCTCGCTCTCTCTCTCTCTCTCTCTCTCTCTCTTCTCTTTCTCTTTCTTTTTCTCTTTCTCTCTCCTTCCTTCCCTTCCTCCTCTCTCCCTCTTCTCTATCTCTCCCTGTCTATCTCTCTCGCTCTAGCTCTCGCTCTCTCTCTCTGTCTCTCTCTCTCTCTTTCTCTCTCTCTCTTTCATTTTTCCCATTCTTCTTTCTCCTTCTCTCTCTTCCTTGTTCTCTGATGTTCAAAGAATGCCAAGAGGAAAATACCACCACAATTTCATACTCATTTCGCCTTGCCCTCTCTTTCTCTCTTTCCCTTTCTCTCTCTCTCTCTCTTTCTCTCTCTCTCTCTCTCTCTTGTGATTATAATATTGGCGAGTGTGGAGAGAGTGAGAACTTTGGGTAAGTGAAAAAATAAGTGAGGAAGAGGGAGAGAGAGAGGCAAGGAGAGAGGGAGGGAAGGAGGAAGGGAGAGGGAGAGAGAAAGAGAGGAAACAAAATGAACATTGTTTCCTCGAACACTCCCTTCTGATGTTTACTTTTCATCTTTTATGAAAACCGCCCTTCCTGTTCCTCCCCTCCTGCCAATCTCTTTACCCCTCCCTCTCCTACTGTGGATATAATATACACATTTCTATACTCCTCTTTCTCTCACATCCTCTTTTTTCCCTTCCTCTATCTCTCTCTCTCTCCCTCCTCTCTTCCCTCCCTCCTGTCAATCTCTTTACCCCTCCCCCTCCTACTTTGGATATAATATACACATTTCTATACTCCTCTTTCTCTCACTCCCTCTTCTTTCCCTTTCTCTCCTCCTTCTCGTCTCTCTCTCTCTCTCTCTTTCTCACTCTCTCTCTCTCTCTCTCCCTTTTTTCGTTCTTTGTCCATTTTCCTCCCTCGTTCCTGTCTGTTTAGTAGAGTGGTTTTTTCTATATTGCTGGTTGGCTGCTTTTCCTTCTAAAGACATAGGGTGTACCCTCTTGACACGTTCTAATTTCAGCCGGTTTCAAAATGTAAAGCGCACGAAAAGTTGTAAAAAAATATAAATGAAAAATAGTTTTAAAAAGAAGTAATAGGAAACTCGCTTTCCTCTCTCACTCTCTCTCTCTCTTTCTCTCCCTCTGTCTCTCTTCTCTTTCTCTCTCTCCTTCCTCTCTCTCCTTCCTCCCCTTCCTCCTCTCTCCCTCTTCTCTATCTCTCCCTGTCTATCTCTCTCGGTCTCTCTCTCTCTTTCATTTTTCCCATTCTTCTTTCTCCTTCTCTCTCTCTCTTCCTTGTTCTCTGGTGTTCAAAGAACGCCAAGAGGAAAATACCACCACAATTTCATACTCTTTTCGCCTTGCCCTCTCTCTCTCTCTCTCTTTCTCTCTCTCTTTCTCTTTCCCTTTCTCTCTCTCTCTCTCTCTCTCTCTCTCTCTCTCTCTTGTGATTATAATATTGGCGAGTGTGGAGAGAGTGAGAACTTTGGGTAAGTGAAAAAATAAGTAAAGAAGAGAGAGAGAAAGAGAGGAAACAAAATGAACATTGTTTCCTCGAACACTCCCTCCTTATCTCTCTCTCTCTCTCGCTTTATTTTTTCTCAAAATAAGTTTCTCTCTCTCTCATGTTGCTTTCTCAAAGGAAATTGTGGAAAATATTATGCTAATGAGGAATCATTGTTTCAACACTTGGTGATGGTATTTCACTATAAATTCCCGTCAAAAAGTAGTTTGCATTTATTTTTGCAAAGCTCTTTAATTTGAAAACGTGTGGAAAGTCAAGGAACTACATAGGTAGGTAGTTATTTGTTCCTTTCCGGGAACTTGAAAGTTTGTTCAGAAAAGTTTCGGCAATGACCGAGAACGAACCCAGTATCTCGGGGTTGAGAGTCACTTTACACTTACCACTCGGTCACAAAGTTGGGCAGGAACAACAGAGTTACTAAGGAACATGAATTTTTTCCTGACATCTGTGGTAGACTCTGATGTGCCCTATCTACGGGGTGTCACCAATGGAGGATGTCGATAAAATTTAAGATAAAAATCCCCCCAAAAAATAGTGATAAGCGCTGTCAAACTTTCTTGACTTGGCGGGACGGAGCGCTACCGCGCTCCCTAATAAAGTAGGCACATTCGGTATGTAAACTTGGATAGACTTGATATGTAACTTTTACATTAGACTTCGGTAATGTAAAAGTTGGTAGTCGAGTTGTTGCAGCTAGGCAAAGAGGCGTTTGCAGCTAGAGAAGCAATGGGAAGAGTTTTATAGGCAATAAAATTAGAACAATGCAACGCGCAGTGACATTACGGTCTGGGGTTTCTGTGTCCAATTAACTCTGTACCCGACTGGGGAACAGGCAGGGCCGAGATTCGAACCCCGGGATCTTTGAATCTAAATAAACCTCTTTCGTCATGTTGACGACTTGGGGGCTGCTGGAAGAAAATGGGATACTCAATAAACCAAAATGAAAGTAAAATTCTAGAGTGAATAGGGTTTGCAAACATGGAAAAATGTTTTTTTTTTTTCCTACAGCGACTACACCCTCACAGATATGAGGTCACCCTGAAGAAATGCACTGTAGTACCGGGATGGACATTTCAGACGAATTTTCTGTCAAAATAAATAAATAAATAAAGATATGAGGTCACAAGGTGACATCTGTGAGGGCAATGACTGTCGCTGGGAAATAATCAAATTGACTTTAGTTTAATAAAATAAAAGGCAGATAATGCACACAAAATAAGGAAAGTAAAATGTAAAGCAAGAAACAAATTGAAAAGTTACAAGTTTAAGGATAATGTTGAAAATGAGAATTAAAAAGCTCATGTAAAAAAATGCTCAAGGATATGCTATGAATAAATACCCTGTAAAGAAAGTAGAAAAGATTATAAAGGCTAAAAAGAAAGAATGAGAGAGGGCGAGAAGAAATCCCAAACTTTTCAGTATTAAAATTAGGGAAGAAA